>NW_015168668.1:331356-341263 GCF_001447785.1 Gekko japonicus | reverse complement strand
CCAGAGGTGTTGTAATGTAATACTCAGTTTCTCAAACGAGTGTATGCCTGTCTGTTGGTCCACTTAGGAGTCTTGATCCTGGTTGTGTGGTGGGCTAGTTGTGGCAAATGGTAGGGAAGCTCAGTATTTGTGTATACAATTGTAGGGGCTTTATTGCAATGTGCTTCCAAAGATTTAGTGTGGATGGATGCCCCTTTAAAACAACCCACCCATATTTACTTGGAGGTGTCCTGTGCGACTCTGCAAAATTACTTGCCCACTGTGGTGTTTCAGTGCTCCCTCCAAGCTGTGGAGCCCTGTGAGCAAAGATTCTACTTCGTGAGCTCCTGGCATGAAAGCTGTGAGCGAGCGATTTGGCTACTCCCGCCCAATTAACTTGTGAAAGCCACTGCCACAAGATGTGGGTGGGAAGTTGTTTTGGGGGGAACCCGTAGAGATGAAATATATTGTGAACTTAATCAAGCTTGTGTTCAGGGACACTGAACCTCTTAATATGAAATGCTGTTGAGAGAATGGGGGAGGGCAAACAGCTCTTTGAGCTTCCAGGGGCCTCTGGAAGGCTGCAGTTGGGAACAGAATGCTAGCTGCTAGCTAAGAACCTCGAATCTGGTCCAGCGAGGCAATACATATTGTTGCTCTCTAGTGCGTGCCTAAAATTAAAAACAACAACATACAAACCTGACTTACCCAAACTTCCCAAGGAGATGCAAGGCCATTGTTCACATTAGTGTTTGTCATGATTTATTTTGTCATGATTTAATTTTATGGATACTTTGGACATATAGAGAGGATGAACGAAAGGAGAAGAAACAAGTATACAAGACGAGTGTGGATGGGAGAGTTGGAAGGGGTCGACCTCAGCGAACATACCTCAAACAGATTGAGGACATTTTTAGCAAAGGCCAGTTTAGGAGTACCCTAATTAAGTTAATAACAATGTACCTACCTATATAGTTTAAGTTTTAAAAATTTGGCTCTCAAAATAAATTTCAGTCGTTGTACTGTTGATATTTGGCTCTCTTGACTAATGAGTTTGCCCACCACTGTCTTAAATGATGCACGGACGAGGCCCTGATGAAGATTCTGGAATATGTAAAGAAGATCTGATAAGCTGTCGCCATTCATGGGAGTACCACCTGGAATTGTGTTGATTCCATCTTGGAGTATGATATCAGTGACTGAGCACCATTGTTGTTTTTAAGTGTTAGTTGTTTTTATTATGTTTTAGATGTTTATTTATGGCACGGCTGATTACCTTGCCCTTGTGAGCCGCCCTGAGCCCATTGGGGAGGGCAGGATACAAACGTGAAAATAAATAATAAAATAAAATAAAATAAATAAGGTATCTATGGGATGTGACTACTTGCACCCTAATGAAGACAGAAATTAAAATGAGTATGCCGCTCACAGTGAATTGTCAAGCAGCATTAAATAATAAATAGGAGTTTCGTGGCATTTAAAAGACTTCTTGAAAATTCCAGCATAAACTGCCTTGGACTAGCGCCCACTTCTTCAGATGCAATGAGTGGATCTTCATTATGCTGTCACTTTATGTAACAAGTTTGAAAATGAAACAAACAGTAAGGTCAAGGAACCATGAAATGCAGGAAGTACAGTAAGAGATGTAACTATGTAAAATTCCTATATAAACAGGAAGCAACACAGAGGCCACTGGCTATTGATGCTGATCTGCTTAATACCTGTAACAGAAGGGGAAGCCATGGGCTTTGTTAAAGGTCCAGAGATAAAAAATCAAAGTCCCTCAAAGGAAGGGGGTTTGTGTAAAACATTTTAATAAATCCCAATTCAGCTGTTTCACACTGGAGTCTGTCTTTGATGATCTTTGATTAAAGGGTGACTCTCAAGACCAAAACAGACTAGACTGAAATAGTCTCCCTCTGGTTTCTGAATATGGCAATTTTTTAATGTCGGATTTGTATCTGCTTATTCTTTTATGCAGGGACTAACCTGTGTGTCCTATGCAGACAGCACAAAGGCATTGTTGACCGTGGTAAGGGCCTTCCTTCCTTCATCCTGCTTTGTAACTGAAATGAGACTCAAACTACAGAATCAAACATTGGCCCAGCCATCATTCCTCTCCCTGGCTTGAATCCAAAAAGCTTTCCTCCCACAGAGCATTGACTTTCTGGCATCCCCCGATCTGCTGCAGCCCCAAATCCCCCCCCCATCTGCTGCTCCAGGCGCTTCCCTGTTCCCAAGGTACTTCATTTGGGGAGCACTTTGAGCATCAGCAGGAGAAGAGAGGTGAGAAAAATCCTTCTGCCCAAGGCAATGCTTCACTGGACCCAAGCCACTGCATCCTTCTTCAGATGCACCATCTACCTTTTTATTTTTAAAATTGCCACCTGAAGGTTTATGCATTTTCCCATTATTAATGTAAAAGAAAACTTGTTTAAAAGCACAAAATTGCTGTAATGGTTTTTTGTTCAATGAGAGCCATGCAGCACTAAGCGCAGCTGTATTCTGCTTAAAACCTGCAGAATTATTTCTTTTAGATCTCAGTGGTGGGGAGGAATAAATGTTTGCATTGTACTTGGAAAGGATGCTTGCAGAGCAGCCTCATCACCCTAAAATGTTATGCTCTTCAGCAAGAGTATGAGTCATTATATAACACTCTAGATACTATTTATAAGCTGCTTTTCTCCCAAGAAAAAGGGACCAAAAGTGTCTTACAGCAAATGGAATAAGAATATATCTAAGAGCACAAAGAATCACTGAGCCTGCCTCAGTGGGGAGGGCGGGGTGTCAATCAAATCAATCAAATCAACAAAATAGAACCACTGACAAAATACCACACACCACCCCTATAAACCCTCAGAAACAACTATGTATTTCTGAAGGGAACCTTCCTAATACTCTCAGAGAGGATGTTTTCCAGCATAGGAGTTCCTGTGCTAAAAGCCTGAGACGGAGTTGTAGTCATTCTGAATGGTCTACACAAAGGGATGGAAAAAGAGAAACTGCCGGGATGACTAGAGCTGCCACAAAGTTTCACACAGGGAGAGGTGGTTCTTCAAATGCGTGGGTCCTGAGCCATGAAGAGTTTTAAAGGTAAGAACCAGCACCTTGATTTGAACTGTTCAACAAAGAAGAAATCAAACCAAAGATCAGCTGAAAAGTACTGAGACTTACTAGTGATTTCAGCTCTCATACTTTATTTCCAGTGATGAACAAGACAAACTTCCCGGCTCACAGGCCAGCTTATATGTGCAATAAACCCCACACCCAAACACATCCCCACACCTGTGACAGGCTATTTACAGTGGCTGAGAGTTCCATAGGTTCACGGCCAGGAGCCTAGCCCTCTGATTGGCGCGGGCTAGGATCCACTTGGGCCATTGTCTCTGGAAGTGAAGCTTGGGCGCTTCGCATGACCGTGTGGAGACCTAGCCTCGCACGTGGTCAGAGATGGATACATTACACCACTCCCCCCTTGGTCCGAAAGACACCCACATAAAAAGTCCTATAGATAGGTGGGCGCTTTCCATGCTCTAGTGGAGCAGCGAAGTACTGGTGCAATGACGGGAGCTGATGCCGATGCACTCGGCTGACTGCTGGCCGGCATTGGCTGGGGGGGGGGTCCGTTCTGCGTTGCTTCGCTAGGTGTGGCTACGCTGTCTTCTGGCAGGGAGGGTGGTGATAGGCTGGGTGCCGTGTCGGCAGAAGCTGGAGTATCCGGTAGCAGAGGGGAAGATGCTGCCTCGGAGGAACCTGGTTCCTCGAAGTCCTCTGGGTCGTACGGCAGCACCCACCGACACAGCTGGTCGATGTGGCGGTGGAGCATCTGGCCATCCTCGCTAGAGACCTCGTACTATCGGGGCCCCATGACTCTCACCACCCGGACTGGAATCCATGGCAGCCCCACGCATAGTTCCTGGCGTACACAGGATTTTCTGGGAAGAATCCTCTGGCCACCTCCGGTGACTCGGTGTCCGGCTCTTCTTCCGGTGCTTAATCGGGGTGCAGACGATCTAGCCAGGTCGTCAGGCATCTGCCCAGGAGGAGCTCCACTGGGCTATGTCCAGTTGTGGTGTGGGGTGTTGTTCACTGGCTGAAGAGAAAAGGTTCCCTCAAGGGGGTCGGGATTACCACTCTGCCTCCCCACATCAAGCAGCCTTTGTAGGTCAACAGCTCGTCTTTGCAGAAGGTGAATGCCGTGAAGTCTGCCCCCCCTGGCCCGAGGGCCACCCCCTTCTCACCCTGTCCAAGACACGGCAGAGGACCTTGTCCTTGGCAGTGTGGCGCACCACCTCACGAACATGCACAAGCTGGTCGGGGAGGGCCTCCAGAAGCGCTACCAGATGAGCCAGGGCCGGATCCGAAGATGGCAGCGGGAGACAGCTCAAGGCGTCTGCATGGTCCATCGCTTTACTGGGCCGGTGGACAAGCGAATACGCATATCCTGCTTAAAAAACAGACCACTGGACCATCTGCGGGGTCTGGTGGTTGGGGGCCAGGAGGCCAAGAAGCGGCTTATGAACAGTAAGGATCATAAAAGGCCAGCCATACAGGTAATGGTGAATTTTTTTTACCCCCGCCACGATAGCAAGTGCCTCCTTGTTGATCTGCGCGTAGTTGTGCTCCACAGACGACAAGGTCCTTGAATAGTAGGTGACCGGGACCTCCCGACCTTCCGGCAGCTAATGGCCCAGGACCGCCCTGACCCCATATGGAGATACATCATAGGCTAGGACCACTGGCAGGTTGAAATGCGAGAGGACCGAGTTCGAGACCAGGAGGTCCTTCACGGCCTGGAACGCAGCGGCGTGTTCAGGCCCCCAGGCCCAACTGGCATCCTTGTTAAGCAGGCTGTGAAGGGGTTCCACCACGGCCGCCTTGAGAGGGAGGAAGGAATGATAGAAATTTAACAGGCCAAGGAAAGCCTGTAGCCATATTTTGGATGTGGGCAGGGGAGCCTGCGGGATCACCCTGGTCTTGTTGTCCATGGGGTGGATACCCTTGACGTCCATGGCGAACCCCAAGAACTCCACCCTGGGCACTCCTAGGAGGCATTTTTCTCGTTTGACTTTCAGGCCGGCAGAGGCAGGTGAAGCACCGCCCGAAGTCGATCTGCGAAGGATGAAGCATCTGGGGCCGCGATAAGCACATCATCTAAAAATGGCTGTACTCGGGGGATCCCTTTCAAGAGAGCATCCATAAATGATTGAAAAATGCCCGACGCGACTGACACACCAAACTGAAGCCTATGCACTTTAAAAGCCCCCTTGTGTGTTGCTATAGTTTGGGCCTCGGCAGTGGCGGCATCCACCGGTAGTTGCTGATATGCCTGGGCCATGTCCAGCTTGCCAAAAACCCAGGCCCCCACCAGTGCAGCTAGCACGTGGCTTACCATCGGCACCAGGTAAGCGTGATCTTGGAGGGCCTTATTTAATGTGCACTTGTAGTCAGCACAAATGCGCACATGACTATTGGGGTCTCCCACCATGCAGAAGTGACTGGTTCCAGCACCCCCTGTGCCACCAAGTGATTGAGCTCAGCCTCGATCTTCAGCCTCATAGTGATAGTGGGGTGCCTGGCCTTTACCTAAATGGGGCGGACGGACGGGTCGAGATCAAGGGAGATGGGGCCCCCGGAGTACCAACAAAGCGTGTCATGAAAAACTTTGGGAAATTCATTGCACACCACCGAGAAATCCTCTGCCCGGACCTGGTTGACCCCCGTGATTGTGAATCCCAGTGACCTGAACCACAAGAGCCCCAACAAACTCATGAGTCTACCCTCCACCACCAGCAAATCTAAGAGTCCGCAGAAGTCCTTATACTGCACCTTAAACTTGCCCCAGCCCTGGACCACCACAGAGTTTTTGTTAAAGTCCCGTAACTTGAGTCCCTGTGGCTCTTGCAGGAGGGGTCCCCCCTGTGGGCAGAGCAAGCACAGCGTGTCCTCCAAGATAATGGAGAAGGACGAGCCGGAGTCTATCTCCATGCTGCGGGGGGACCCTCAATTAACACCGTCACATGCATCTTGTTGGGGCTATTGGGGGGCAAGTTACATACCAGGTGCTGGTGGTGGTGGGTCGAGAGGGTGTGGAGATCGGATGAAGTCTGGTGGGCTGACATCATCTGGCGCTGTCCTTTGGAGCAGCAGACTCGGGTGAGATGACCCTGCTTGTTGCAAGCTGGCAAACGGAAGTGGCAAGACTTGCATTCGTGTGCTTCCCTGCAGCTTGCACAGAACGACAAATGACAATGATGATGCCTTGACCGAGGAAGGTCCTGCTGACCAATACTGCTGTTGGGACGAGCGGCGGTGTACCTGTAGCACCTCCTCATCATCGGAGTTTTCCGATGTGACGGTCACTTGGGTGCGATGGGCCGCCTTGCCGCGGTGGTCTTGATGCGCTTTTTTGTAGGCCAGGGCCTCCCGGAGCAGCTTATCCAGGTCGAGGTCATCCTGGCTGACTAGTTTCCTCTGAAGTTTGGGCTCCCGGAGACCCAAGAGAAACTGGTTGAGCAGGGTGTCCGCCAGACTGGAAAATGAACACCTTGTGGCCGCCCGCCGGAGTCCTGCCAAGAACTCGGAGGCCATCTTGTCCAGACCCTGAACACGCGCAAAGAAGTCCATGCGCTCAACAAACTTAGTGGGCTTCAGAGAGAGATGGTCAGAAAGCGCCTTCACCCACGCCTCGTAGGTTTCGTCCTTAGTCTGCTTGGGCGCGATCGGGTCCTTTAACAACAGGGCCTTCTTCTTCCCCACGTCCACAATGTCATGGCTGGAGAAGTAGCCCTCCAGAATCTCGAGCCAGGTGTCCCACTGAGTGGGGCGGGTGATATTGAAAGCGGCAATGCTCTCCTGGGGAATGGCCATCTCAGCGACTCCACGTGGTGGGTGAAGCTCGGGTCGGCTGCCGATGGAGCATGGCGCGGTGTGTTGCTGTGCTCGGAGTCAGTGGGGCAGTGCGTGGAATGAGGAGCGGTGCGGTGAGCAGCAACCAGAGAAGCGGGGCACAAAGTGGGGCGGCGTGTGGTGATCTCAGTGCTGGGGCTTGATGTGACGGTCAAATCTTCTTCCAGGTTGTTGTTCATGGGAAATAGAATCCCATCTTTGTCGCCACTGAAAAGTACTGAGACTTACTAGTGATTTCAGCTCTCACACTTTATTTCCAGTGATGAACAAGACAAACTTCCCGGCTCGCAGGCTGGCTTATATGTGCAATAAACCCCACACCCAAACACCCCCCCACACACCTGTGACAGGCTATTTACAGTGGCTGAGAGTTCCATAGGCTCACGGCCGGGAGCCTAACCCACTGATTGGTGCGGGCTAGGATCCGCTTGGGCCATTGTCTCTGGAAGCGAAGCTCAGACACTTCACATGACCACGTGGAGACCTAGCCTCGCACGTGGTTGGAGTTAAGGGTAATATGTACAAAGCAAACAACTCACGGTGCATTTGGGACCAGCTGAAATTTCCAGGTGGTCTTCAGGGGGAGCCTTGTACACACCATCTATTTTCGAGGTAGATGAAGTTGGGTGGGGAAAAAACATTTTCGAGCCACCATATGAATTTTCCTTTGTAATAAGAGAGCCACATTCAGTAGCTTTTAACAGAGTCCATCAAAGAGATAGGCTTCATTCCAGGTAGGTAGCACAATCCCCTCTACTTTATCAGCCTTACAAACCAGCATCATCTTCTCTGGGTTCAGCTTGTTTTCCTTTAACCACTTTACAGCTGACCTAGATAGCAGGGAGATTGAGAAGAGCATTCACTCTTTAATCCTTAGGTTTTGTTATATAAAAATTGTTGGAAGATTGTCACTGAAAAAAACAAAAACAAAACACCTCAGTT
Source organism: Gekko japonicus (assembly GCF_001447785.1). Lineage (NCBI taxonomy): Eukaryota > Metazoa > Chordata > Lepidosauria > Squamata > Gekkonidae > Gekko > Gekko japonicus. Next base: position 333,433 of record NW_015168668.1, on the reverse strand, counting down.
AAAGATGGGGTGATATCTAATGGGGAAAGAACTCATCCCTACTGCTCACGTCATATTACACAATTCAAAGAGTAGTGACAATGACATTTTTCTTAATTGTCAGCTATTGGCATCATGAGGTTTCTGATAATCCATTATTTATCATCCTGAATGGATATTAGCCTCTTTGCTCGCTAGGTAGACTTCAGAATATTTTAAATATCATTTCCCATAGGCAGGAAAGTGCAATTTTAAAATCCCATGTAAAGGGGCATTAAAAGACCAGACATACCAGCAGGACTTCAGTTAAATCGACCTCCAGCTAACTTTCTTCTAAACTGCCATTCAAATGCTGGGAAGCAGCATAATCTGTTGTGACAGAAATGATCAAAGCCATTCTTTTTTGTTCAGAAAGTGGGAAGATACACATTTTAAAATCTATACATTTACCAGCATGCAAAAATAAAAGTGTCCTTTGCTTTCAAAGTGTTCAAGGTATTCCTGTGAATGTTAAACTAAATGAGATTTTTCTCAAGCAAATGCGCATAGGGTTGGATCCTTTGAGATGGCAAGGGGTCCAAGGAAACGTCAAGGAGAGAAGACAGGGAATGGCTTCTCCCACTGGGGACCAGAGTGCTGCTGTTCAAAGCCTTGGAGAAAGGGAACAACACAGATGAGACGTTTACCGGTTATTACATAAAACTCGTATGATCTAGACAAGAATGTTCATACGTACATATGTATGAAACTTGTCCACCTCTGCAGAAAAAGGTTAGGAAACGCTTCCTTTGGGAGGAAAGCAGAAGATTCAGAGCAAAATGAATCTCTTTAGCCTCAGAGGTACATGGAAATGATGGGATTTAACAAGTCAGACGTCCATGACAGAAAACTAATTTTTAGTTTAACAAGACCCTGTGCTGCCTCCAGTAAGCGTTAACTGTAGGCAGTAGTAGTAGTTTGGTAAAACTGCTGTGTATCTTTAAGACTAGTTGCACCTGGGAATTGCAGTCCTCAGTTAGGGGTCCCAGCAGCTTCCCTCTGACTGGCTCATTAGGGTAATTTCCTGAGCTCAGAAGCACAAAGATAGGAGTTTTATAGCTCTTTTCCTGCTTCTTTTGTCTATCCTTACTGCAAAGGAGAAGGGGAATCTCATCTCTTTCTCACCACGGCCATAGAATTGACTTAGATCACAAAGATGTAACTTCTCTACTCAGCTATCAGCCTGATTGTGAGTAAATGATCTTCTGAATGCATGTGGAGTTAAATAAAGATGATTTAAGCCTTCGTCAGGGGTCGTGCGTTGACTCATACCTAGAAGGCGTTGGCTAGCTGGTGCTGGACAGGACACACCCTGTCCCTTTTAAACAAACGTAGCTCATTGGAAACAACTCCAGGCTATTCTAACACAGTATTTCTTTAAATATATATCCTGTAGAGTTACCAACAGAGTTCCTGACAGGCCCTACAGAGATCAGTTCACCTGGGAAAAAATGGCTGCTTCAGAGGCTAGACTCGATGGTGTCACTTCCCTGGGGAGCTCCTTCTCCTTCCCAAGTTCTACCCTTCCCACCCCCAAATGTCCAGGAATTTCCCAAGCTGGAGTTGGCAACTCTAATTGTACTGCCTCATCTCCCTTATATATAAAAGCCGAATGGTGGTGGCACTTCTCTAGAACATTCCACATGCTCCGGAATTGGTTGGCGCCCTGGTGTGTCACTCAGAATCTTCCTCCCACCCCATAGCCAGTCAGAACACAGAGGTTATTTGCATATGCAGCCTCATTGGCCTTTGCCTCAGAACACAGAGGTCGTTTGCATATGCTTTTGCCTCTAACATTCTAAACACTTTGCTGTTCTGAGGTAAAATGTGTCCAATCTCCAGGTGAGGGCTGGAGAGCACTCAGAATTACAACTGCTTTCCAGATGGCAGAGATCAGTTCCCCTGGAGAAAATGGCTGCTTTGGAGGGTGGGCTCTATATGGCATTGTGCCCCACTGAGGTCCCTGTTGCAGGGGTCATTTCGTAGAAAAAGAGCTAGGGGAACTCATTAGCATAACTCATTAGCATATGCCACACCCCCTGACATCAGGGGCCCGGCG
>NW_015168668.1:322228-331287 GCF_001447785.1 Gekko japonicus | reverse complement strand
AGTTCCTCTGGAGAAAATGGTGGACTCAGTGTCATTATACCCTGCTGAGGTCGCCACAGCAAATTGACACTGAGTGTCCAAGGCCGGGGCACCCACCCAGAGCCTCTTTCTAGAGGCCGTTGTATTTATTTCCACAACAAGCCTTTTCCTAGTAAATACATAATGAGGCAGTGTAAGTATATTTGATATATAGCAAGATGGTAACTGAAGGTTTCAGTCCCACTGATGACAAAGGAAGTCTCAGGAGATGGAGGGGTGGTGCATTCTTTGACAAAATGAGGCCATCTTTGGGGAACTGGTGGCCTACAAGAAAATCCAAGGGCATTTATGTCCTCACAAAGTCCTAAGCATGTACTTGAGAGCAGGTCCAGATTTAAGAGAGCCTAAACTATGTCATGTTAAGGTGCATAAAGTTGGCTCTGTGCTTGGTCATGTGAGGGGGAGGAGACTTGAATTTTGAGGAAACAGGCTTTAATTCTCATTCAGCATTTCTTTCCACAAAATGGAATGTTTAACTACCCGTTTAAACTATGGTATTAACAAGTCCTTGCTGCCAAAGGAGGGAACTGCTGTCCCTCTAAATAAATATGACTGCAATTTTAGGAAAAAAGATACTTCCACCAAGGGAAGTCTTTGTTGCTACCAAACTATTCAAAGAGTAGTCAGCAACTCTATGTAGTCAGCAACTCTATGCTATGCTGATGGGTCTCCATTGCATAGAACTGCCATCCTGGGAAGTTAACTCCATTACCAAAGAAAATAAAATCTCCAGGGGAATTAATCTATTGAACTGTCAAGAGAGCTCTTTAACTCTGAAGAGTTAACTCAGGCCCAAGATTAAGCCATTCTTCTAGAGAGCTGGTAATGAAACGTTTGTGTAGAAATGCTTCACTAGGGAGATGTTTACTTCCTAATGAAATGAAACTATTTCACTAAGTTGTTACCTCCATTACAGAACCACAGACACAAGAAAATGTCCATCCGTCCCCCCTCTGGCATGGCAAAGAAGACTGGAAAATGAACATCCTCATCATGGGTAAGACCAGCTTCTCATAAGATTATAAGAATCACACTAATGGTTATACTGAATACCCAAATTCGCTGTTTAGATTGGATCCCAGAAAAATATAAAAGATTAAGAGATAGTTATTTTCTTCCTGCCCACCCATTACCCCCCAAATGCCCTCATTTTATGTAAGAATGCACCAGCCCTCAGTCTCTTGAGGTCTCCTTTGGCATCAGTGGGGCTGAGACTCTCAGTTGATATCTTGCTATATATAGAATATACTTACACTGCCTCACAATATGGTTATGAGGCAGTCAAGTTGCCAGCTCTGGCTTGGGGAATCCCTGAACATTTGGTGGGAAAGGGTGGAGTTTGGGGAGTGGCGGGAGCTCACCAGAGCTATGATGCCATAAAGTCTAGTTGCTGAAGCTGCCATTTTTTCCCATGGGAACTCTGGTGTCAATAATTTGGCTTTAGTGGAAATGATCATTTTTAAATTTAAAAGAACTGGATGGATATGTACACCCCATTGATAACAATAGGATCTCTCAAAGCACTTTGTCAAAATTAAGGATACTGAAGAACCAGTTTTTTCAGCTGGCCAACACTGGAACTGGTGCGGACTAATCTTATGCTTTCATTTGGGGCTTACAAATACAGCCATAAGCACAGTAGCTACATACCAGAAATCTAAATATAGTTGTGAGTTTGGAGTCTGGTCACTGTGAATGAATCTATCATGCAGTCTTGGCATAAAATGGTAGGTCTGAGGACAGCCAGAAGCCTAGGACAAAGGATGGTAATGTTTCTTTCTTTCTTGTTTTGTTTTTTGTATTTTTCATATGTGCATATTTCTGTGTGTACATGCATGTGAGTGTGTGTGCACCTGGAAGTCATGGTGACCTCTGGTGACTGACCCCTACTGGAGGCCTGGAAAATATTCAGAGGGGTGGCTGAAAAAAGCCTGCCTCCCAACTGGTGGCATTCCAAGGAGGTCTATCATCCAAGTACTTGCTAGAGTCCACCCTGCTTTGCTTTTGAGTAGGGTTGCCAAGTCTGGGTTGGAAAATACCTGGAAACTTTGGGGGTGGAGCCAGGAGAGGGTGTGGTTTGGGGACGAGAGAGGCCTCAACATAATACAATGCCATAGAGTCCACCCTTCAAAGCATCAATTTTCTCCAGGGGAGCTAATCTCTGTTGGCTGGGGATCAGTTGTAAAAGCAGGAGATCCCCAGGCCCCACCTGGAGGCTGGCAACCCTACTTTTGAGATCTGATGAGAGCGGGCTTGCCTGGGCCATCCAGGTCAGGGTGGATGGCAATGTCTCTTAATGGCTACATATATCCACCTCAGCAGTTTTTATTGTCACAGCTTGGAGAGATAATGCCCTCCCAAATGAGGGAAGGGGCCAGGTGTGTCTGTGTGTGTGTGTGTGAAGAATGAACTCTTAAATTCTGGAAGAAACACACACAGAGAAGCACTGCTGTGAGTTGATTGCAGCAACTTTGGGATGCATCTCTCTCTCTCTTTCAGGAGATTAAATGTGGGATAGCAGACTGTGCCATCATGAGCTCTCTGCCTGTATATTTTAAAATAAATATTACAGAATGGCATAAATCTCCCATTTCTCCTAGAACTTTTTGCTACTTGGAGGAGTGGAGAATATATAAGAACTTTTTAAAGAAATCACTTTGATAATTTTGATTTGTGTCTTGAAACCACTGAAAATCAAATATTTGTTCAAGACCACACAAATCAGAAGCAAAATGTGAGATTAAAAGCTAAATCTTACATAGCTGTTTAACACATTTGTACTATAAATTGGACCCAAAGGTTCCCTTTGATTCATAGGGCTATCTTCTGTCTATGACAGAAAGGTATTTGTTTGTTTGAGAAAGGTGGACTATCAATTATGTAAAAGGGAATGAATGAAATTTTTCTTCTATAAAGACACACAGGATTTACTTCAGTAACAGAATTACTAGGGTCCTGTCCATACGAGGCCTTTTGGGCCGGGAGCGGGACGGAACGGGGGCGGAGCAAACGGGCACGATCCCACGGCAACATCTGGGAATCGTTGCCTGCCCGTCCCTGTTCCGTCCCAAACGGCGATACCGCGCTGTAAAAAAGAACCACCTACCTAGGTGGTTGTATCCCTTCCAGCGCCGCAAGCCAGGCCATGGGATCGGGCGGCGCATCCTTGTGCCACTGCATCCCGGCCCCCGGGTGCACTGTGCATGCTCGAGCATGCGCAGTTTGGCAGCCTCCCCCTCCCATCGGACTTTCCTCCCCGGCATCTGATCGTGCCTGGGAGCGATGCGCCGCGGCTGAGGGGATCCGTGGGATCCTGCCGCAGCGTCTCAAGTTCGGTGCGGCTCTGCTTAGCCGCGTTTCAGCCGTCCCGTGTGGCAGCAGCCAGGAATACTTTAATAAAATTTAGGTCCCTGCCACACGGCAGGAAAAACACTGGCCAAAGTGCGGCTAATTAGAGCCGCACCAAAATAGAGACGCCGCGGTGGGATCCCACGGATCCCTTGAGCTGCGGCGCCACTGCTCCCCGGCAAGATCAGATGCTGGGGAGGAAGACGGTCGGGAGGGGGAGGCTGCCGAACTGCGCATGTCTGAGCATGCGCAGTTCGGCCAGGAGCCGGTTAACATTTTTGGTTAACATTTTTGTCTTGGTCAAGTTAATCTTCAATCCAGCCATCTGACCATAATTCTGCAATGTCATTAATAACTGTGTAATTGAATCCAATGGGTTTTCTAAGATAAATACCAAATCATCTGCAAATGATTGTAATTTATATTCTTCTCCTCTTATTTTGACTCCTCTGTTATAATTGTCTTCTCTAATCATATTATTCAGTAGTTCAAGTACAAATATAAACAATAGTAGTGAGAGTGGACAACCTTGTCTGGGTCCTTTTTGTATACCAATATTTTGAGATATGTCTCCATTGATAAGTATCCTTGCTTGCTGTTTAGTATAAATTGCTTGGACTATTGTAAAACATTCTTTGCCACATTGTGAAGCTGACAACAGTTCCAACATAGAATTCCAACCGACATTATCAAATGTTTTTCAGTATCCAAGAAAATCAAAGCCATTTGCCTCTCTGGATGTGCTTCAAAATATTCAATTACATTTAAGACAGTTCTTACAATATTTCTAAGTTGTCTTTTTGGTAAAAAAACCCCAAACCCTGCTTGATCTTGATGAATTATCTGTGTCAATATTTTCTTCAATCTTGTAGCTAAAATTGAAGCATACATTTTATAATCCACGTTTAATAATAAGATTGTTCTATAGTTTTTAATCTCTTTATAATCTAAGCCTTGTTTGTGTATCAAAGTTATTAAAGCTTCATTCCAGGTTTCTGGTATTTTACCATCTGTTCTTATACTCTGTCTAATGTATTTTAAAGGTAATATCAGTTGATCTTCAAACACATGGTAAAATTCTGCTGGTAAGACATCTGAGCCTGGTGTCTTCCCTTTTTTTGTTTCTTTAATGCTTCTATAATTTTGCAGGTAGTTACTTGATCATTTAAGATTTTCCTTTGTTCTTCAGTAAATTTATTTAGATTGTATTTCTTCAAAAAGTCTTTAATCTGTTCTGGTGTAGCTTTTTGGTATAACTTTCTATAAAATGTCTCAATTATTTTTTTTTAAAGCATTTGGAGCATTTTTTCTTCTCCTTCACCATCTTTTAAGATTTTTATACTTCTTTTTCTTTTCTTAGTTTATATGCTAAACATCTAGTTGGTTTATTAGCATTTTCAAAGAAATTTTGTTTTGCATACATAATTTTTTTGGTTATTTCTTCTGTGAACAGGCAGTTCATTTGATGTTGTAAAAGCTTTATTTTTACTCTTAAATGTTCAGCTGTAGTATCTTGCTTCAAGTTTTCTTCTTGTTTTTTAATTTGTTCCTTAATTTCTGAATATATTTCCATTTTTTGTTTTTTTTATACACGTTGTTTTTCTAAATGTCCAGCCTCTAGCATAAGCCTTAAATGCATCCCATACAGTTCTGATAGAAATATCTAGTTGGATATTCTGTTTAAAAAACATTCAAAATTCTTTTTTTTTTTGTCTCTGTTAAAAAAAAAATTCATTTTTCAACAAAATATATATTAAAAGTCCATCTCTTTTTCTTTGGGGCATCTTGTAATGTAAGAATAATAGGATTGTGGTTCACAAAGGTTGATGGTAAAATTTCCACTTCTACTAAATCATTTATAATTGTTGAAGAAATCCAACACATATCTATCCTTGACCATGACTTGTGTCTTGCTGAATAAAAAGTAGATCTTTATTTTTTGGGTTTCTTGCTTTCCAAGAATCAATCCGAACATGAAATTGAGCAAACTTCAGAGGACAGCGGAAGACAGGAGGGCCTGGCGGGATTTGGTCCATGGGGTCGCAAAGAGTTGGACTCGACTGTGCGACTGAACAACAACAACAACAAGAATCAATCAGGTTACGTTCTTCTACAAGTTGCATGGGGTGAAGCTTTCAACACAGCAGTGTATTTGCAAAATAGAGTACCCTTGAAAATAACAGGAACCACTCCATTTGAGGTTTGGTTTGGAAAGAAGCCTGGACTAAAGCCTATCAAAACTTTTGGTTCCAAAGGGTATGCTCACATTCCAAAAGTGGAAAGGAGAAAACATGACCCCAGAGCTGAAACTGGACTTGTAGTTGGGTATCCTGTTGGTGGAAAAGGATACAGGATATACAACCCCCAAAATCACACAGTTGGGGGATGCAATGTTGTATATGTAGATGAAAGCAATTTGTCATGTGCTTCCAATGCAACTGATCCAAAGAGTTCTGAGACTGCTCCTGAAGAATTGGTTGCATGATCACCTGTGGTGACCACCGGGGAACCGGCAGGTCTACCTTCTGAAGAAATTACTAGAACAAAAGGGGGAGCAGGAACCACACCAGAGGAGACAGCAGAACCCACGACAGAACTCACAACCTGTGTGAGATGATCAGAAAGAAGCACTAAAGGATAACCACCAAAGAAATATGGATTTTGTGAAACTGTACTATCTGCAAAAGAACCTAAGAACTGGAAAGAAGTACGCAACCTGACTGTAAATGAAAGATACATATGGATTGAAGCAACGGAACAGGAAATACTATCCATATATGAAAAAGAAGCATGGACTCCCACAAAGTTACCTCCAGGCAGAAAGCCTGTTGGATACAAATAAGTATTCAAAATCAAGTATAAAGAAGATGGGGCTGTCAGATTATACAAAGCACCCCTAGTACCCAAAGGTTATTCACCAGAATATGAAACTGACTACTTTGAGACTTTTGCTCCAGTTAGAACACTTCTTAGTGTCGCAGCATCAAGAGACATGATTGTAGAGCATCTCAATATAAAGACAGCATTCCTCAATGGAGAACTATCTGAGGAAATATTTATGGAACAACCTGAGAGTTTCAAAGGCTGATCCTGCATTGAGCGGTGTTGGACTGTATGGCCCCTTCCAACTCTGTGATTCTATGATTCTATGAAAAAGCTGACATTAAACCTAGACATGCATGAGTCTGGCTTGTTGTGATGCTTGTCGTCCCTCTAAAAAAGGTAACCTGTGTAGGCTATATGTATAAGACATGGGTAACCTGAATTCCATTTCTAACTGGATTCACCACTGAGACTGGAGGAGGGAGGAACAAGGTATGCAAGCCTGGCAAGGAGCCAAATTCATTCACATCCCACCTTAATGCTGGTTTATTATTGTATCTGAACATGTGAAGCTGCTTTATACTGAGTCAGACCATCTGTCTATCAAGGCCAATATTGTCTACTCTGACTGGGAGCAAAGTCGCAGAAGTCTTTCACCACGCCTACTATCTGATTTTTTTCACCAGTGATACCAGGGAATGAACCTGGGGCCTTTTGCATGCAAAGCAGATGCTCTAAAACTGAGCCGTTATCTCATTCTAGCTGAATGAACCCTCCCTTACTTAGATGCTACAAGACCACCACAAATGTTATCATTCATGTTTAGGATCTAGGTAACTATGGGTTAAGACCAACTCCAGCTTTGGACAGACAAAACTAAATCCATCTATGACTAGGAAGAAACCATGAACATTCTTCTTTTGGAAATAAGTAGGGACGGACATGAACCAGGAAAATGTGCTTTGGTTCATGGTTTGTGGTGTACCCGGTTCGTGAACCATGAACCGGTGGTCATTTTGACAGGCACAGGTTCAGGAGGTTCAGAAGTGTATAGAATGGATCCTGTACAAGATAGAGACATCAAAGTCATTGGGACCTTCCCCAGATGCTCCTCTACATGACCTCCAAGATATGTTGCTTTGAAGTTTGGGAAACCTTTTAACTGAGCAGAGACACTCTGTCTGGAAATGTTTCCATTCACCAACTGGCACAAACCTCCACAAACAGTTTGAAAGTTTGTGGAAAGTTTCTACTGGTTGACCTGCCATGAACTTTACTTCGCAAACCACAAACTGGCCAAAGTTTGTCATGAACTTTAGTTTGTGAGCCAGTTCATGCCCTTCCTAGAAATAAGACCACTGTGATGTTATGACAAGATAACCACACTATTCCTGATTCATTTCTGGTCCAGAATTGGTTTTTCAAAGGGAAAAATAGCCTTTTGTTTAATTCAATTATAGGTTCTCAGGTTTTCCCACATCATTTAATTTCCTTTTTCCATAGACACACACACACACAAAAACAGTTTTAAGGCTCCTGGGAAATTTGGTATCAGAAAAAAGTCCTTCTAGAAAACAAAATGGATAAGCTGGTATGGGAAAAATAGTGCCTTTCTCATTTTTAAGTGGCTCTTTCCTTTCTTTTATTGCATGCTGACAAGCCTGTGATATATCGGTTGCCACGCAACGACAGAAACAGCAGCATTTAAACACCATTAAGTATTAATTATCGCCATGGGTCCTTTTTCAGCCAAAAGTTCAGAAAATACAGCAACTGAAGTTGGACACCTTGTAAGATACAGTTTTTGATGAAATAAGCATTGGTATACATAGCAGCGGACTCATCTGAACTGTCTATTTTTATGATAACTGGAATAATCTTAATAATGATATTATTCTTGTTTGGATACCCCTCACTGTAGAATTAGAAGTTCATTATGAATATATCAAAGCATTTATAGAATTCGCAAGTAGCAATACTCATTGTTTGTGTTGACTGTTGGATTAGATGACTATCACTAGGTGATCATTGATCACTAAGGTACCCATGGCAGATTAAACACTTCCTCATTTACAGTGTAGTCCTATACAGAGTTACACTCTTCTGTGCCCACTGTCTTCAATAGATTCAGAAGGGTGTAAATCTGTTTAGAACTGTACTGCTATTGTACTATATACTTCCCTAGTGAAGAAACTGTGCTTGGCTTAAAGTTAGCTAAAGGGTGTTAATTAGGTTAATTAGACTAATAAAGACTTCAAGCTAAAGGCAGGGCTTAAAAAGACACAATATAGGAGACGACACTGGGAATACTGTGTGCAAAGTCCAACTTCTGTTTGTCTGTCTTTGGTGTAGCAATTTAAAATGCTAAAGAGACCAGCTACTATTTAGCTTTGTACCTTGTAACACCAAAAAGCAAACCCATGGATGCATAAACTCAGGGGTCCATTCGAGCAGGAGCGCACAGGAGCATTGCTCCTGCAGTCAACGAGCCCAGGTGGTGGTGGCAAGCCCCGCCCCCAGCAGCCCTTAGTCGGGCTTGGGGGAGTTCGAAGAAAGCACGTGTAGCATTCCTGTTCCGAGGAGGGAGCACTAGAGGCTGTCTCAGCCAGCCAGGGACCTCCAGAGGGCAAAGCCCCACTTCCTCCATCTCCGGTCCCAGCCCAGGGTGAGTGACCCTAATATGAGTGAGACCAATAGGAGCAAAGAGAGTGTGGTGCCTTTAAGGAGGAGGTAAGTGGTGATTGGACAGGGGCTGAACAGGGTGGGGCAAACTTCATGCAAGAGCGTGAAGACTTGAGCTGCTTGAACTGATGGCTGTTTGCCCTATGTCTGCTTTGGAAGGAACAGGG
>NW_015168668.1:292733-321448 GCF_001447785.1 Gekko japonicus | reverse complement strand
TTTTTGTATACCAATATTTTGAGATATGTCTCCATTGATAAGTATCCTTGCTTGCTGTTTAGTATAAATTGCTTGGACTATTGTAAAACATTCTTTGCCACATTGTGAAGCTGACAACAGTTCCAACATAGAATTCCAACCGACATTATCAAATGTTTTTCAGTATCCAAGAAAATCAAAGCCATTTGCCTCTCTGGATGTGCTTCAAAATATTCAATTACATTTAAGACAGTTCTTACAATATTTCTAAGTTGTCTTTTTGGTAAAAAAACCCCAAACCCTGCTTGATCTTGATGAATTATCTGTGTCAATATTTTCTTCAATCTTGTAGCTAAAATTGAAGCATACATTTTATAATCCACGTTTAATAATAAGATTGTTCTATAGTTTTTAATCTCTTTATAATCTAAGCCTTGTTTGTGTATCAAAGTTATTAAAGCTTCATTCCAGGTTTCTGGTATTTTACCATCTGTTCTTATACTCTGTCTAATGTATTTTAAAGGTAATATCAGTTGATCTTCAAACACATGGTAAAATTCTGCTGGTAAGACATCTGAGCCTGGTGTCTTCCCTTTTTTTGTTTCTTTAATGCTTCTATAATTTTGCAGGTAGTTACTTGATCATTTAAGATTTTCCTTTGTTCTTCAGTAAATTTATTTAGATTGTATTTCTTCAAAAAGTCTTTAATCTGTTCTGGTGTAGCTTTTTGGTATAACTTTCTATAAAATGTCTCAATTATTTTTTTTTAAAGCATTTGGAGCATTTTTTCTTCTCCTTCACCATCTTTTAAGATTTTTATACTTCTTTTTCTTTTCTTAGTTTATATGCTAAACATCTAGTTGGTTTATTAGCATTTTCAAAGAAATTTTGTTTTGCATACATAATTTTTTTGGTTATTTCTTCTGTGAACAGGCAGTTCATTTGATGTTGTAAAAGCTTTATTTTTACTCTTAAATGTTCAGCTGTAGTATCTTGCTTCAAGTTTTCTTCTTGTTTTTTAATTTGTTCCTTAATTTCTGAATATATTTCCATTTTTTGTTTTTTTTATACACGTTGTTTTTCTAAATGTCCAGCCTCTAGCATAAGCCTTAAATGCATCCCATACAGTTCTGATAGAAATATCTAGTTGGATATTCTGTTTAAAAAACATTCAAAATTCTTTTTTTTTTTGTCTCTGTTAAAAAAAAAATTCATTTTTCAACAAAATATATATTAAAAGTCCATCTCTTTTTCTTTGGGGCATCTTGTAATGTAAGAATAATAGGATTGTGGTTCACAAAGGTTGATGGTAAAATTTCCACTTCTACTAAATCATTTATAATTGTTGAAGAAATCCAACACATATCTATCCTTGACCATGACTTGTGTCTTGCTGAATAAAAAGTAGATCTTTATTTTTTGGGTTTCTTGCTTTCCAAGAATCAATCCGAACATGAAATTGAGCAAACTTCAGAGGACAGCGGAAGACAGGAGGGCCTGGCGGGATTTGGTCCATGGGGTCGCAAAGAGTTGGACTCGACTGTGCGACTGAACAACAACAACAACAAGAATCAATCAGGTTACGTTCTTCTACAAGTTGCATGGGGTGAAGCTTTCAACACAGCAGTGTATTTGCAAAATAGAGTACCCTTGAAAATAACAGGAACCACTCCATTTGAGGTTTGGTTTGGAAAGAAGCCTGGACTAAAGCCTATCAAAACTTTTGGTTCCAAAGGGTATGCTCACATTCCAAAAGTGGAAAGGAGAAAACATGACCCCAGAGCTGAAACTGGACTTGTAGTTGGGTATCCTGTTGGTGGAAAAGGATACAGGATATACAACCCCCAAAATCACACAGTTGGGGGATGCAATGTTGTATATGTAGATGAAAGCAATTTGTCATGTGCTTCCAATGCAACTGATCCAAAGAGTTCTGAGACTGCTCCTGAAGAATTGGTTGCATGATCACCTGTGGTGACCACCGGGGAACCGGCAGGTCTACCTTCTGAAGAAATTACTAGAACAAAAGGGGGAGCAGGAACCACACCAGAGGAGACAGCAGAACCCACGACAGAACTCACAACCTGTGTGAGATGATCAGAAAGAAGCACTAAAGGATAACCACCAAAGAAATATGGATTTTGTGAAACTGTACTATCTGCAAAAGAACCTAAGAACTGGAAAGAAGTACGCAACCTGACTGTAAATGAAAGATACATATGGATTGAAGCAACGGAACAGGAAATACTATCCATATATGAAAAAGAAGCATGGACTCCCACAAAGTTACCTCCAGGCAGAAAGCCTGTTGGATACAAATAAGTATTCAAAATCAAGTATAAAGAAGATGGGGCTGTCAGATTATACAAAGCACCCCTAGTACCCAAAGGTTATTCACCAGAATATGAAACTGACTACTTTGAGACTTTTGCTCCAGTTAGAACACTTCTTAGTGTCGCAGCATCAAGAGACATGATTGTAGAGCATCTCAATATAAAGACAGCATTCCTCAATGGAGAACTATCTGAGGAAATATTTATGGAACAACCTGAGAGTTTCAAAGGCTGATCCTGCATTGAGCGGTGTTGGACTGTATGGCCCCTTCCAACTCTGTGATTCTATGATTCTATGAAAAAGCTGACATTAAACCTAGACATGCATGAGTCTGGCTTGTTGTGATGCTTGTCGTCCCTCTAAAAAAGGTAACCTGTGTAGGCTATATGTATAAGACATGGGTAACCTGAATTCCATTTCTAACTGGATTCACCACTGAGACTGGAGGAGGGAGGAACAAGGTATGCAAGCCTGGCAAGGAGCCAAATTCATTCACATCCCACCTTAATGCTGGTTTATTATTGTATCTGAACATGTGAAGCTGCTTTATACTGAGTCAGACCATCTGTCTATCAAGGCCAATATTGTCTACTCTGACTGGGAGCAAAGTCGCAGAAGTCTTTCACCACGCCTACTATCTGATTTTTTTCACCAGTGATACCAGGGAATGAACCTGGGGCCTTTTGCATGCAAAGCAGATGCTCTAAAACTGAGCCGTTATCTCATTCTAGCTGAATGAACCCTCCCTTACTTAGATGCTACAAGACCACCACAAATGTTATCATTCATGTTTAGGATCTAGGTAACTATGGGTTAAGACCAACTCCAGCTTTGGACAGACAAAACTAAATCCATCTATGACTAGGAAGAAACCATGAACATTCTTCTTTTGGAAATAAGTAGGGACGGACATGAACCAGGAAAATGTGCTTTGGTTCATGGTTTGTGGTGTACCCGGTTCGTGAACCATGAACCGGTGGTCATTTTGACAGGCACAGGTTCAGGAGGTTCAGAAGTGTATAGAATGGATCCTGTACAAGATAGAGACATCAAAGTCATTGGGACCTTCCCCAGATGCTCCTCTACATGACCTCCAAGATATGTTGCTTTGAAGTTTGGGAAACCTTTTAACTGAGCAGAGACACTCTGTCTGGAAATGTTTCCATTCACCAACTGGCACAAACCTCCACAAACAGTTTGAAAGTTTGTGGAAAGTTTCTACTGGTTGACCTGCCATGAACTTTACTTCGCAAACCACAAACTGGCCAAAGTTTGTCATGAACTTTAGTTTGTGAGCCAGTTCATGCCCTTCCTAGAAATAAGACCACTGTGATGTTATGACAAGATAACCACACTATTCCTGATTCATTTCTGGTCCAGAATTGGTTTTTCAAAGGGAAAAATAGCCTTTTGTTTAATTCAATTATAGGTTCTCAGGTTTTCCCACATCATTTAATTTCCTTTTTCCATAGACACACACACACACAAAAACAGTTTTAAGGCTCCTGGGAAATTTGGTATCAGAAAAAAGTCCTTCTAGAAAACAAAATGGATAAGCTGGTATGGGAAAAATAGTGCCTTTCTCATTTTTAAGTGGCTCTTTCCTTTCTTTTATTGCATGCTGACAAGCCTGTGATATATCGGTTGCCACGCAACGACAGAAACAGCAGCATTTAAACACCATTAAGTATTAATTATCGCCATGGGTCCTTTTTCAGCCAAAAGTTCAGAAAATACAGCAACTGAAGTTGGACACCTTGTAAGATACAGTTTTTGATGAAATAAGCATTGGTATACATAGCAGCGGACTCATCTGAACTGTCTATTTTTATGATAACTGGAATAATCTTAATAATGATATTATTCTTGTTTGGATACCCCTCACTGTAGAATTAGAAGTTCATTATGAATATATCAAAGCATTTATAGAATTCGCAAGTAGCAATACTCATTGTTTGTGTTGACTGTTGGATTAGATGACTATCACTAGGTGATCATTGATCACTAAGGTACCCATGGCAGATTAAACACTTCCTCATTTACAGTGTAGTCCTATACAGAGTTACACTCTTCTGTGCCCACTGTCTTCAATAGATTCAGAAGGGTGTAAATCTGTTTAGAACTGTACTGCTATTGTACTATATACTTCCCTAGTGAAGAAACTGTGCTTGGCTTAAAGTTAGCTAAAGGGTGTTAATTAGGTTAATTAGACTAATAAAGACTTCAAGCTAAAGGCAGGGCTTAAAAAGACACAATATAGGAGACGACACTGGGAATACTGTGTGCAAAGTCCAACTTCTGTTTGTCTGTCTTTGGTGTAGCAATTTAAAATGCTAAAGAGACCAGCTACTATTTAGCTTTGTACCTTGTAACACCAAAAAGCAAACCCATGGATGCATAAACTCAGGGGTCCATTCGAGCAGGAGCGCACAGGAGCATTGCTCCTGCAGTCAACGAGCCCAGGTGGTGGTGGCAAGCCCCGCCCCCAGCAGCCCTTAGTCGGGCTTGGGGGAGTTCGAAGAAAGCACGTGTAGCATTCCTGTTCCGAGGAGGGAGCACTAGAGGCTGTCTCAGCCAGCCAGGGACCTCCAGAGGGCAAAGCCCCACTTCCTCCATCTCCGGTCCCAGCCCAGGGTGAGTGACCCTAATATGAGTGAGACCAATAGGAGCAAAGAGAGTGTGGTGCCTTTAAGGAGGAGGTAAGTGGTGATTGGACAGGGGCTGAACAGGGTGGGGCAAACTTCATGCAAGAGCGTGAAGACTTGAGCTGCTTGAACTGATGGCTGTTTGCCCTATGTCTGCTTTGGAAGGAACAGGGAAAAATGCGGGCAGAAAAGCCCCTTCTCAGACCTCAGACTTTGGCCACTATTTCTGCAAAGAAAATGCTGGAGGAGCCAAGGGGCAAAAGGAGATGGCAGTATTGCAGGTAGATCTGCTTTGGGGAGGCTGGCCAGCTGGCTTCTTCCAGTGAACTCTTGTATTGCAAATGTGGAAATCCATGGGGAACCGAGTAAGTTCCCCCTGTCCTGTGGCCTTTTCCTTTTAACTCTAAAGCAGAAAGGAAGGTGGAGTGTGTTGAGAGAGGTGTTGAAAAAACTATGAATTAAAAATAATATAACTTTTTTCTAATCAGGCTTCTTACTATTCACAGTGCTCAAAACGTTGGGGTGAAAATGTGGCTTCCGTTCCCCCCCCCCAGCAATGCACCTTTGCCAAAGCTTGTTTTCAACCAGCCTCTCCCTTTTGCTTTCTGAATGGTCATGCCAGGAAGCTGGGCGCTCCTCTCTTGCACAGCTCCGGTGAGACAGAGGTCAAGGCGAGGGATGTACTAAAGGAAGGACAGGATTGCCCACTGGAAACAATGGGAGAGACTTGAAGGCCCATTGGAAATAATAGGAGCTAGGAATGCCAATTGACTTGCATGGGTGCCATTGAAATATATTACAGCTCAAGAACAGTTGCAAAGAAAATGTGGAATGGATTTTGTCAGTGTGTGTGTTTGAGCTTGGATGCCTGGCTGCCCTGGATTGTATAGATGTCTTGCGGGGGTGGCAGGGCAGCTGCAGCATAGTTGCATGTCTCCCACTTGCTCTGTTTGGGTTTTGAGTAAAAGAATTTCCCAGAGTGTTGGGCCCCCTGGAACAAATCTGTTGGTTTCCCTCCCCCATCTTCAATGACACCCAACTAAGGCAGATCATGTCTCACGTGATCTTACTGTAGGACTATCCTTGTTATAGCCTGCCTTGATGTGTTTATGGTAGATGGCAAACATGGGCAGCATTGTGTACATGGCTGCTGGTGTGATATCTGTTTAGGATTATATCTTGTCTGGTCTTAATGTGTGTGAAGGTGCAATAGAGCGCATGCTCCTCAAGACTGCTATAAACATTACCCTTTTAATATCTTCCCAGGCATGTTGTTGCCAAAATAATCTTTTGATTGTTTTCCTAATTTATTGCAGAAAAAGCAAAAGCATACTAACTTGATCTGTATTTTCATGCTCGTTGTAGGGTAGCTTCCCTGCAAGAGCAAAGGAAACCTAAAGTGTCTTTAGTCAAAGTGTAAAGTTGGCTGACCAGCTCTGAGTTGGGAAATACCTGGAGATTTTTGGGGTGGAGCCTGAGCGGTGGGTGTTGCCTTCTGACACACTTTCAGTGATGTCAGGGTGTGTGGCATATGCTAATTAGTTATGCTAATGAGCTCCTGCACCTCTTTTTCTATGAAATAACCCCTGCATAAACTGATGCACTCATTTAATAGGTATACATCCACCGTTTATAACAAGAGAGACCCAACATGTTATGAAATACACACTTTTTCAAATTTGGAAACATGTTTACTGGTTAGGAAAAATAAACCAGAGTTTTGTGGCAGTTTAAAAACAATGCAACATTTGATACCAGCAACAGCTATGAGAGACTAGAGCAAGTGTGCTGAACTCATTTGTTATGAGGGCTGGATCTGACATAAATGAGACCTTGTCGGGCCGGGGCATGTGTGTCATAAAATGTAATGCCAGGTAGTGGAGAGATAAACTTTATAAAGGACACAGACAATTAAAGATTTTTTTAAAATAAAACATGTTTAAAATATAAGCACTCTTGTAATATTTTGTTTATTTAACAATCTCTGATAACTGAATCCTCTTGCTCTGAATTATTGCATCAAAATCTGGAGCCAATGTCTGTGCTGTAGCAATCTTGATGCTCAGATGTTGATCAAGTACATATCTGTAGGTTGCAAACCTACTTTTGATTTATTGACATTCATTACTGAAATCTCATTGTCAATGCTTTGAGCCTAAGACCCAGGGGAAAACATGAAATGGCTGAGTATTGTGAGCTTTTGTACATAAGTTGCTTCACATGCTGGTCAAGAACATGTGAAGGCACCATGACATAGGCTGAGGGCTATGTGTTTGTCTACAATACTATAGTCTTCCCCAGAGAAATAACTACATCTCCTATGAGTCAGTGTAAGAACGGAGAGACAGCAATGTGTAGTGGTCAGTATTGGCCTACTGTCAGGGAAGTCTAAGTTCAAAATCTCCAGTTTACAAGTGAAATGTGCTGGGTGAACTTGGTCTGGAGACACACTCTCAGCCTAATCCACCTCAATGGCTTGTTGTTATTCCTTATCTAAATAGTTCACATTGCTTTCCTACAGAGAAAGTCTGGATCATGAGGGCATGAATACGGTGAAAAAAAGGAGGAGAACCCAGTTGCAACCAGGAGAGCCCTGGCATAAGGAGGCCAACAAAACACACACACACTCTCTCTGTGTGTAGCAAGTCAAAAAAGGTCATACCTTGAATAAAACTTTGTTGGTCTTAAAGGTGCTTTGTATCTCTCCCGTGCAATTGAGGGAACTGGGGAAGAGGAGGGAGAGGAGCCTCAGCCAATGGAGGGAAGAGAGGGTTGGCTCAGTAGCTCTGCTCTGTGATTGAGAGAGCCTGCCAAAGCAAGCTCTCACTCTTTCTCTCCCTCCCTCCCCCTCTCCCCCTCCCCAAGGGAGCAGGAGGAGGGGGAAGAGTCTCAGCCAATGGAGGGAAGAGAGGCTTTGTTCTGTAGCTCCTGTGTGATTGAGAGAGCCTGGCAAAGAAGCTGTGGCACAGAAAGAAGCAGGAGAGAGGGAGAAGGAAGCAGAAGAGAACCAGCTGCTTGCCAACCAATTACAAGCCCTGTGGAGGCTGGATCTGTCCCGCAGGCAACATGTTTGACACCCTTTGACCAGAGCCTTCTTCTTTGGAGAAGTTAGGTAAAGGAACCTGTGATGTTGTTCTGATTTGAATCAGATGGCTCAAGATTTCCAGCAGGATTAAACAAAAGCAAGCCTGATCCAGTGGAAACAAAAATGGCAATATGATCCTGCAGGAAGGAAAAGCTCAGTCAGGGGAACAAACTGGTCTGGTAATACTGACTTCTCATCAGGAAATCACTCTCCCACTATGAGAGGAAAATGCTCCACAGCATTCCGTGCTCTGTCACTAAGGGATATAAATAGTCAAGTGATGTCCATTTCTTGCTAATGCATATGAAATAAGGAAGGAAGGAAGGAAGGAAGGAAGGAAGGAAGGAAGGAAGGAAGGAAGGAAGGAAGGAAGGAAGGAGGCAGTGTTAAGGAAAAGGCTACTGGTTGTATCCTTTTCTACTTCAAGGTACAAACTCCCTTTGCAGCCTCCCCTTCTTTTATGATACCCTCATACAAAGTACAGATCAAGGTGGGTAACTGTGTTAGTCTGTCTGTAGCAGTAAAAAAGAGTAAGAGTCTAGTAATGCCTTAAAGATTTTTTTAAAAAATTGTGGCAGGGTATGAGCTTTCATGAGTCACTGCTCACTTCTTCAGATATCTGTAAGTATCTGAAGAAGTGAGCAGTGACTCACGAAAGCTCATACCCTGCCACAAGTTTTGTTAGTTTTTAAGGTGCTACTGGACTCTTGCTCTTTTCTACTCTTACTAACTATGTATGCTTATTTATACCTGTATAACACACAAACACACACACACACTTTAGCAATACATGCTGCTAAATCAAACAGTTTTCCCCCCATCAACTCAGCATATGCATAAATAGAAATGGTCTGAAAAATGTAGTCAAATATACTCCCCCCCCTTAGTGTGCAGCCCCCACCATAGGTAAAAAAAAATCCTGAAGGATTGTCTTGCCTCTGATAAAGCGGTTTCTAGGCTGTGAAAGCTTATGCCTCTATAAATCTTAGAAGTGTCACAATAATCCTGTTTATGTTCCTCCCAGATGTACTATCAATAATTCTGGTGCATGGTAAAACCAGAGCAGGTTACAGAACCTTTGTCAGCTGATACACTTTCTGCTGCAGCAGCAAATCTCTCCCCCTTTCTGTCAAATCCAGATTTGTTTTCTTTCTGATTGATCAAACTTGCTTCAGTGTTACTCAGTGACTGAAATTTATGGCCTGAAAGAAGGGTTATTGCTTATAGCACATGAGAAATTACAGCTCCTTCTCAGCCATGTATATATTTACAGCTACCTGGAGAAAATGTTCCTGTGACTTAAGAGGCACATGACACTGCTACAGCCACTGAAACCATTGAGGCAGCTGGGGACAAAATAATTTCTTGATACCTCACTTTTCTCCTCAGTGGGGATCCAAAGTAGCTTACAATATTCTCCCTGCCTCCACTTTACCCTCTTAACAACAACCCTGTGAGGTATGTTAGGCTGAGAAAGTGACTAGCCCAAAGTCACCCAGCAAGCCCCAGGGCAGATAGGGATTTGGACCTGGGTTTCACTGATCCTAGTCTGACATGTTATCCATTATACCATACTGCTACCATAATAACAGAAATTACTTTCATCTGTATCTGTGTGCAGCCTGGTTTATACTTAGATTTCCCATGCAATCATAAGCATGTGTGTCACCAAAATGTATCTGTACACATAGGCGTAATCTTTGTGGGGGCGGCGGGGCGTGAGCCCCCGCCGAAATTTTCAGGAAGGTACTCAGCCTCCCCCGGGAGCCACCCTTGCTCCTAGCAAAGCAATGCCTCAGGTCCAGCCCCAGCCCCCCCCGGGAAATAGGAAAGTCTACACCCTTGTCTGTACAGGCAAACTGTAGATGATCTGAGAGAATACATGCTTTAGGTCAATCACAGCCTGAGCAGGGGATGGTACTGTGCTAGGAACTTGATAGTCTGTCTCACTACACTTTCTTATAAATACCAACCCTTCCCCAAAGGAAAGGTGTGCATCAAAGAACAAAAAAAGAAGTTATTTATATGGAAGATTGGTGAGAATGGAGTTGTTCCAGTGCTATTTACTTAGGGTATAATGCAAGAGAGGAAAAACAGCATCTTTGTTAGCAGTAGTTGGCCTGTGTAGAACTGCACTTCTCAATGGATAACATGAATCTCTTGGAAATTCTTAATTCTCTAATGTAGATTATTTACATCTGACACTTGAGAAACACAGAGAAATGAGATGGCAAAACCTGCTTTGTTATCTGCAGAGTCAACATACCATGTTAGTACAGGTTAAAAGTTCTCCAGACAAGAAAATGAAAAATTGAACAGTTTCACTTATACCATCACTCTGCTCTGCAACACATGACAATAAAAGGAATGGTGGCTAAAAATAAAAAGAGCACCTGCATACCTAACAACCACATGAAACAAAATTAGCTGCCTGAAAATAAGGGAGAGATATTTAACTGGATCAAAATCTATGTAGCTCATTTGTGGGGCTACTAGAGAAGAAACCTTATGCAGTATGGTTCCTTGCTCACACGTGCATTGTAGGACTTTTGAATTAATTCAACATCTAACTTCTGATAGTGGGGCAGTGTTGTAATTGAGTGATCATATTAGATTTGGATTCTGAGCTCAAGAACACTATGGCTCTGAACAAATCTAGTCTTCTGTTTATAACAATCTATATGCCTAAATTAATACCTTGTAATAAGCAAGTTATTACTCATGTGGTTAAGACGCTGAACAGCAGGCTGTGGAAGGTTGGTAGTTCAGCAGTTCGAGACCCAGGTGCCGCATGATGGAGTGAGCTCCCATCTCTGGCCCCAGCTCCTGCCAACCTAGCAGTTCGAAAGCAAGAAATTGCAAGTAGATAAATAGGTACCGCTTCGGTGGGAAGGTAACAGCGTTCCGTGCGCCTTGGTGTTTAGTCATGCCGGCCACATGACCACGGAAATGTCTTCGGACAGCGCTGGCTCTTCGGCTTTGAAATGGAGATGAGCACCGCAACCCTAGAGTCGGATTTGACTGGCTTTCGAGCAAGGGGACCTTTACCTTTACCTTTAACAAGCAACCAAACATGTCACATAAAAATAAAATTAAAAACTCTCATGTTATCAAAGGTAAGATGTTTACTATTGATAGCAGGAGAGTTTTACATGTGGTGTTCATTTTGTGACATTTTTGTAAATTTGTTAAAGGATATTCATTACATTTAGAATGCATTGATTTTGTTAATAGCAAGAGAGATAAAATTCCATCAACCATTCTGTCTTTTTGATTTTGGGGTTGGTTCCCCCCTTTTCTGTTCCACATATATCCTTTTTATTTTACTCTTTGATTCCTATTTCTAGATGACTCTTAAATATGCAGAAATCTTCTATGCTAGGCAAATTACCCTTATCCGTAAACCTGTGTTGGAAGTGTAAAGAAAATAAATATTTTTGAAACTCTTTAATAACCACAATCGTGAGATGGCAAGATGGTTAGAATACATTAAGGAGTTACTGTTGTCTGAGTTGGAGTATGTAACTGTTACAGTTCTTTGATACAGTTAATTATAATGTGATGGGGGGGGGCTTCTGTTCTCCAGTTCATTCCAGATTGTGCTGAGTTCTGTAGCTAGGCAATTTGCCTCCTACATTCTCCTGTTCCCTAGCTGCATTTCGCTACTTCATCTGTAACGATGCTTTCACACATCTCTCTAAAGTACTTGTGTATGCGTGAAATTGCAACATAGCACCCACATTTTGGTGCCATTCATAAACGACTTCTGTGAGAACATTACCATATTTCCATGTGGAACTGTCAGGAAGGAAGGAAGAAAGGAAGAAAGGAAGAAGGGAGAGAGGGAGGACTATAGTGTAATGCATTTTTCAGTACCTGCCTCCTCTAAAGATAATGCTGATCAGTGGAATGAGAGCAGAGTACTCTAATGAAGGTTTATGTAAATAGGCATCAAGTTATTTTGGAAACCTGCTTGTAATGTGGAGGGGTTGTTATTGCTGGAGTTGTAAAAATCATCATCTTATTTTAGATCTTGATTTTCTACTATTCAGCATATCCAATATGAAGGCTAGCTGGATCATCCCTCCTTGCAAAGATACTGTAGCAACAATTATTTGGACATCTATCTCTATTACTTCCAAGATCATTGCAGATGGTTAAACTAACTGGCATGTTAATCCTCTTGCACAGAGCCTATTTTTAATCAACTTTGCTGCCTGAATAACTTTGTTCCCAGCTAAAAGTTGCTAGCCAATTAGCACATTTCCCCAACTGCTGTCCCAAGACAGTGTAATGTCATTACCTTAAAAAGATGCATTAACAAGAAACCAGTTTCAGACCTAGTTTTGCTTTCACATCTTCCTTAACCCAGATATAAATAATTTCATTCCCATGTGTAGTCAGAGGATAAAATTACAGCAGGCAGTAAAATGGCAAAGATTATTACAACTATACAATCAATTTATATCAATTCTAGATATGCATAGAGTATTTATATATGCACATGTTTACCCAATGGTCTGAGTGGCACTGTATGTAAAAGTCATCAATTCCTGCACAAAGGTTTCACAGTTGGGGGCAGGGAAGCTACTCATATAGTTGAGGAATTCTTAATTTTAAATCACTTCTCAAGCCAGAGCCAAGCAGCAGCCTGTTCATTGGGATGGATGAAGAGTTCCTTCTCAGTTAACAATAGTAATATTTATTATTTATACAATACCTTAGATTCCAGCCTCTGTACTAAAGTTATATTTAAAAGAATAACTCTTTCTGCATGTGTATACTCTAACAGAGACGAGGCCATAAGGAACAAAGAAGAAAGCAGGAGGAATTGCAGAAGTCAAAGGCTGACAAATGCAATTGAAAAAGTTGTAAGGGCAGTGAGGGTTAACTCTTGAGCCTGGACAATAAGACGCATATCTACAGAGTCGCTCATGCACTTTACTGCTCCTCATTATTCTACTGCCCAGAAAAATTAAACCAGATGGGCAGGAGAATAAATAATCAGATCAGAAGGTTTCCATTTGCTCCTGAATTTCAGCAATAATTCTGTCAGGATACAGAACATTTAGTAAATTGATGAACTGTGTATAGTAGCTCCATGCTGCAGCAGGGCCCTCCATACACCTGCAGGAAAGTGAATCTTCCACACCAACTTTCACAAAATCCCCGGTCCCAGTTAATCTTATTATTAAGCAGATTAAGAATTTGACATCATTACTTTCTCAGTTCCTAGGGTGTTATTACCTCCACCCTTCTGTTGCATGTGTGCAGTGTTTTCATTGTCACAGTAGCTGTAGTCTTTATTTAACAGGCTTCCTGGTGCTTCTTAAAATATAGATCAGCACCGTATAGGCCTGGGAACACATTGTGTTAAACAGCAGTAGCAAAAAAGTAAGTAACCGCACCAAAGGTGTGGAACAGCCTTTAAAAGCTTCTGTCTCTCTCTTTCTTCTTACCCCCCCAACCCATAATTAAGTTTCTTTTTAAAGTTCAGGACACAAATCTTTTTTATAAATTATATTCTGCATGTTTGTTCTCACAAGTTCTTACCTTCTTCAACAGAAATCTGACCCACTGACTCAGAAGAGGTAAGCTCTCTGGACCAGGACTGGGTGTCGGGCAATGGACTTCTGGGTCAGGTTGCCCCTTCTTTGCAGCAGCACTGCTGAGTTGCCACCCCTAAATACTTCTCTCCATTGGTGAAGGAAACTATTGAGCCCTTTTCATTGCCTTACTTTGTACTCCTTTGGTTATGAACTGTCACCCCCAGGGGAGCTTGCTGTGCCAGACACCCAGAAATGGACTGTTCTGACTTCTGGGTTAGGTTGACACCAGTGTTCCCTCAAAGCTGAGTTAGTGTGAGCTAGCTCACAGTTTTTTAGCCTCTGGCTCACACATTTTTATCTTAGCTCAGGAAGGATGGCTCCAGAGCAATCTAATTTATGCAGTAGCTAAATTGCTCGCTCACAACTTTAATGCCAGTAGCTCACAAAGTAGAATTTTTACTCACAAGACTCCACAGCTTAGAGGGAGCGTTGGTTGACACTTCTCTGTAGGGGATATCAGATGAAGATGCCAGCAGTTCACTCTCCCTTTGGTGTATCCCTATGATGGGGAATGTTGGCCTTGTCTGTCTCTTTTTCTGCTTGTCTTAAATTATGCTGCTAATCTGGCTGTTTTAGCAGCTGGTCTTTTTTGTATTAATTTAATTTTTACTTCCTTCATCTATTTCTCTCCAATGGGGACACAAAGTGGCTTACAATGTTTTCCCCATCTCAATTTTATCCTCACAACAACTCTGTGAAGTACATTAGGCTGAAAGTGTGTGACTGGTAAATACAACAAGAGTCCATGGCAGGCTGGGGATTTGTACCCAGATCTCCCAGATCCTAGTCTGATACACTAACTACTACACTATGCTATCTCTCATTACAAGCATGGAGGAGGGATGTAATTCTGAACTATGTTTTAGTTTGTTTGGTCTCTTGGAAGTTGGTTGGAGTGTAGTGGAATTCCTGTGATGGCTACTAATAATAGGTGGGAACTGGATGAGTTAGGGAGGTAAGGTGGTGGGAACAGTGTTGGGTTTGTAAGACATACTACGAGATAATGTTAAGATCACTGTTCTAATCTCCGCCCCATTGACAGGAATATGGGTAGAGCTCTCAGTAAAATCCCCACATCAACACTGATTACGTTGCCAACTCCTCTCTGGCCACTGGTGTGGGGGGAGGGGAGGGTTGCCAGCTCCATGGGAACGCCATGGGAAATACATGGAGTTTGGGGGTGTGAAGCCTGGAGAGGACAGGGACCTCAGTGGGGTACAGTTTCATAGAGTCCAGCCTCCAAAGCATCCATTTCCTCCAGGGGGTCTGATGTCTGTAGTCTGGAGATGAGTTGTAATCCTGGGGGATCCCCAGGGTCCCACGTGGAGGCTGGCAACCCTCACACTGATGTTGGGTAATGCCAGGTCTATATAAAATAACAACACAACAAGAACACTTTAGTAGTTTTTATAGAGGCTTGTGAAATTCTCAACTGCCACAAGTGATCTCTGTCTGCTCACCAACTCATAACAACGAAATAGGTGCACCCACATTTTTTTTCATTTCCCCTAATTTTGTCACTCATTGAACAATTAAACTGTATGACTTAGACACATAGGAAACAGAAAAGTAAAATATTTATATTCTTTGGTGAAATACTGACACACACACACAAAAAAAACCCTTTAAACAAGGGAACAGAAGCCAGAGGAAAGAAAAACCCACACACAGATAAATCAGAAAAATGATGACAGAACAGAGCCAAGGGAAATTTGGTCATCTCTACTAAGTCTGCATTAGGAAAACAGGTAATATTCCTGTCTTCCTGAAGAACATGAGCCTGTCTCATATTTTTACCTACATGGATATACCACACTGGGAGCTGCAACCAGTCCAGAGATCCATATGGCATGTACCCATACACCTGAGTTTAGAGACTCGAATATTACATTACTATAATATACAGACTGATTTACTATGAAGCATATTTTGGAGCTACTCCACATTATCGGGCAGTGAATGCAGGTTTGCCACATAACCCCCAAATCTTTTCCATTTTGGTGGTGGTGTTTTGGGTGTGATGGAGATACCCATGATTTCAGATACATCTGAATGTATTCATGTATCATTCTGTGAGTAGTTTGATGTACAATTTCCCTGGTAAGGTGATGTGGTATGAAGGGAGAATTTCTTAAACATAAGATTCACTGCAGTGAAGGAGATGGAGAATCCTTCTCAAAAAAATACATAAGAGTAATGAAGGCAAATAAACCAGAGGTAAATATATAACAGGCACCAACTGAATACTTAATGCACAAGTGTATGGGGAAAATGAAAGTTCAGAAATTACTGGAATTCTTTTTTAATCAATACACTCAAACTTACTGATGGCATATGTCATTTCTAGCTGTTTGAACATGTTTGTGTGTATGGTGTAATATGCCATCAAGTCTCTTCTGGCTTATGGCGACCCTATAAATTAACAACCTCCAAAATGTTCTATCATTAACAGCATTGCTCGGGTCTTGCAAACTAAAGGCTGTGGCTTTCTTTATTGAGTCAATCCACCTCACACTGGGTGTTCCTCTTTTCCTACTGTCTTTAACTTCTCCTAGCATTATTGTCTTTTCCAGTGAGTCCCGTCTTCTCATAATGTGATCAAGTACAATAGCTTCATTTTAGTCATTTTAGCTTCTATGGAGAATTCAGGCTTAGTTTGAGCATGTATGCAACAAAGTAACTAGTGATTACAGAGTGTCCATTTTCTAAATCCTGCTTCAGAGTAATATGTAAAAATTGGTTAATTTAGCAAGGCTATTTTCATATAGGATTGCTATATGATAACTGGTTTCCAAACAATGGAAACCCTCAAAATCATTTTGTAAGACTGTGATGGAAAGCTATGGAACACATGCCTTTGGTTTGGTCCTAATTCAGCCATACACCGTAATGGAAGATTGTGAAAAGGTTATTCAAATGACAGCATATTGCCTCCAAAATTCTTCAATAGTGTGAAATCATTTGATATATCTCATTAGCTTCCCAGAATACCACTTAAATATGAAAATGATGACCACTAACTTCTCAGGAGTAAACATCCAGAAAGCTAAGAAACAGGCCAGTTAGACCAAACTTGGGTCAAGAATGAGTGAGAAAGCTACACCAACCAAAACATAATCACTGCAAAGCAGTTATCATCATCAATTGTGTGGGATTTTTATAGGTGTAGTTGGAAACTACAAGTGGATCCATGCCACGGTACCATTGAGACTAGACTACTGTAATGCACTGTACATTGGCCTTCCCTCAAAATCAACTCGGAAACTCCAGCTGGCCCATAATGCCACTGCTCAGCTATTAACGGGAGCTAGACAGAGCATGCATATTACTCCCATTCTGCAGATGCTCCATTGGCTGCCAATTGGTTACTGAGCTCATTTTAAGGTATTAGCATACAAAGCCCTTCTTGGTTTTGACCCCTCTTATTTGCAGAACCGCCACTCTCCCTATGCTCTGCCATGACAACAGAAACGTTTGCACATGGGCAAAATCAACAACTACCCATATACATACTTCATCTATTGTGGCTCATGCTTTGTGAAATGGCCTACCAGAGGAGGCCAGGAAAGCTCCCCTTCTCCTGGCTTTCTGAAAACCATGCCAAACTGAATTATTCGAGCAGGCTTTTCTGCACAGGTAATAGGATTGCCTTGTACAAAATAGTTCACAAACTTACTTTGATAAATAATTGAAACTGTGGTCTATACTGCTGCATATGGCTTATTGTAAGTAGGACCCTATTATGTAATTTCTGTACTGCTTAATGTTCCCTGTTAACACTTAAGCTATGCTTAATTTCTTTCTGGTGGTTCCAGACTTCTAAATTCCTAATGTATTTGGTTATTGAATGTCCCATTTTTGTTGATTGTACTGACTCACTATGTGTAATCTACTTGGAGTCCCTCTGAGAAAGGCCCACTATGAATAAGGTAAATAAATAAATAAAATGCTATGGCAACCTTGTAAAAGCTTAGCAGGTACTGTGTTCGGTCACTGCATGGATAAAGGCTCCCTAGGAACCCTGTGTATGCTCTTTTGGGTTCCACAGTGGAAAAAGGGTGGGATATACATTTAAACAAATATGAAATATTCAGATCTTTTAAGATGTGAGACATTACCTTGTATTTGTGAATTGTAGCAATCAACACATTCAAGGAGTAACTCATTCACTTTTTCAAAAGTATCATTCATGGAAGTTGTGATAAATAAAATCCCCGTTAGCCAAATTGCTTTGATATGTTATTAATATAGGGAATTATGATTATTAATTAGCAATTGGCACTAAAGGGAGCAAAGCCTTTGTATCAGGAGTCCCGCCTTTCCCAGTAAAACCAGAAATAAACGCAGAAATTGATTCTTTACTGAAGAATATTCCAAACATACAATAAAACACTATCACACATAAACTTATTCAGACCTAGGAAAATTAGAGAGGAAGGGATAGCGACATTCTCATGAGCAGGTAAAATCGTTGGTAGGTGATACGTACCTGATCTTGGAGAGATGAAGTGATCCACAGGAAAGTGATCCACTGCCTTGACGTGGCAAGGGGGCTTGCGTGGTTGAATGATGCTGTGGGCTATTGCCATGGAGGGCCACCCAGGACAGACAGGCCACAGCAGAGAACTCAGACCAAGTGTGATCCACTGGAGAATGAAATGGCAACCCACTTCAGTATCTTTGCCCAAAAAAACCCCATGG
The DNA here is from genome assembly GCF_001447785.1 of Gekko japonicus. Classification (NCBI taxonomy): domain Eukaryota; kingdom Metazoa; phylum Chordata; class Lepidosauria; order Squamata; family Gekkonidae; genus Gekko; species Gekko japonicus. Next base: position 303,095 of record NW_015168668.1, on the reverse strand, counting down.
ACAGTAACAAAAGGCTAAAAGATATGACGCCGGAAGATGAGCCCCTCAGGTCAGAAGGTGTCCAATGTGCTACTGGGGAAGAGCAAAAGGCAAGTACAATTAACCCCAGAAAGAGTGAAACGGCTGGGCCAAAGCCGAAAAGATGCTCAGTTGTGGATGTGTCTCATGGTGAAAGGAAAGTCCAATGCTGCAAAAAACAATACTGCATAGGAACCTGGAATGTAAGATCTATGAATCAAGGTAAGCTTGACATGGTCAAAAATGAGATGGCAAGACTGAACATCGACATCTTGGGAAGCAGTGAACTAAAGTGGACAGGAATTGGTGAATTTAACTCAGAAGACCATTATATCTGGTGTGGCCTTTATAGTCAACAAAAGAGTGTGAAAGGCAGTAATGGGATACAATCTCAAAAATGACAGAATTATCTTGGTCTGAATTCAAGGCAAACCATTCAACATCACAGTAATCCAAGTCTATGCCCCAATCACTGACGCAGAAGAGGCTGAAGTGGACCAGTTCTATGAAGATCTACAACACCTCCTAGAACTAACACCAACAAAAGATGTCCTCCTCATCATAGGGGACTGGAATGCTAAAGTAGGAAGTCAAAAAGTAACCGGAATAATGGACAAGTTTGGCCTCGAAAAACAAAATGAAGCTGGGCAAAGGCTAACAGAGTTTTGTCAAGAGAACACGCTGGTCATAGCGAACACCCTTTTCCAACAACCTAAGAGGCGACTCTACACATGGACATCACCAGATGGGCAACACCGAAATCAGATTGACTATATAATTTGCAGTCAAAGATGGAGAAGCTCTATCCAGTCAGTAAAAACAAGACCTGGAGCTGACTGTGGTTCAGATCATGAGCTACTCATTGCAAAATTCAGACTTAAACTGAAGAAAATTGGGAAAACCACGAGGCCATTCAGGTTTGACCTAGATCGCATCCCTGATGAATATACAGTAGAGGTGAAGAATAGATTCAAGGGTCTGGATTTGATAGATAGAGTGCCTGAAGAACTATGGACGGAGGTTCGTGACATTGTACAGGAGGCAGCAATCACCACCATCCCAAAGAAAAAGAAATGTAAGAAAGCAAAGTGGCTTTCTGATGAGGCTTTACAAATAGCAGAGGAAAGAAGGAAAGCGAAAGGCAAAGGCGAAAAGGAAAGATTTACCCAACTGAATGCAGATTTCCAGAGAACAGCAAGGAGAGATAAGGAGGCCTTCCTGAATGAACAGTGCAAAGTAATAGAAGAAAACAATAGAATGGGAAGGACTAGAGATCTCTTCAAGAAAGTTGGAGAAATCAAGGGAGCGTTCCATGCAAAGATGGCCATGATAAAGGACAAAAACGGTAGGGACCTAACAGAAGCAGAAGAGATTAGGAAAAGATGGCAAGAATACACAGAAGAACTATACAAGAAAGACCTCAATGTCCTTGACAAACACGACGGTATAATCACTGACCTTGAGCCAGACATCCTGGAATGTGAAGTTAAATGGGCCTTAGAAAGCATTACTAACAACAAAGCTAGTGGAGGTGATGGTATTCCAGTTGAGCTATTCAAAGTCTTAGAAGATGATGCTGTTAAAGTGCTGCACTCAATTTGCCAGCAAATTTGGAAAACGCAGCAGTGGCCACAGGATTGGAAAAGGTCAGTATACATTCCAATCCCAAAGAAGGGCAATGCCAAGGAATGTTCAAACTATCGCACAATTGCACTCATTTTACACGCTAGTAAGGTCATGCTCAAGATCCTACAAGCTAGGCTTCAGCAGTACGTGGATAGAGAACTGCCAGAAGTACAAGCTGGGTTTCGAAGAGGTAGAGGAACTAGAGATCAAATTTCCAACATTCGCTGGATTATGGAGAAAGCAAGAGAGTACCAGAAAAATATCTACTTCTGCTTCATTGACTATGCTAAAGCCTTTGACTGTGTGGATCACAACAAACTATGGCAAGTCCTTAAAGAGATGGGAGTACCAGACCACCTCACATGTCTCTTGAGAAACCTGTATAAGGGTCAAGAAGCAACAGTTAGAACCGGATATGGAACAACTGATTGGTTTAGCATAGGAAAAGGAGTACGACAATGATGTATATTATCCCCTTGCTTATTTAATTTATATGCAGAGTACATCATGTGAAATGCTGGTCTGGATGAATCACAAGCCAGAATTAAGATTGCTGGGAAAAACTTCAACAACCTCAGATATGCAGATGATACCACTCTAATGGCAGAAAGTGAAGAGGACCTGAAGAGCCTCTTGCTAAGGGTCAAAGAGGAGAGCGCAAAAGTTGGCTTGGAACTCAACATCAAAAAAGCGAAGATCATGGCATCTGGCCCCATCACTCCTTGGCAAATAGAAGGGGAAATCGTGGAAGCATTGACAGAAATCTTCCTGGGATCCAAGATCACCACAGACGGTGACTGCAGCCATGAAATTAAAAGATGCCTGCTACTTGTGAGGAAAACGACGGCAAACCTAGACAGCATAATAAAAAGTAGAGACATCTCCCTGCCAACAAAAGTCCATGTGGTCAAAGCAATTGTATTTCCAGTAGTAATGTATGGCTGCAAGGGTTGGACTATAAGGAAGGCCAAGTGCCAAATAGTAGATTCTTTTGAACAATGGCGCTGGAGAAGACTCTTGAGAGTCCCTTGGACTGCAAGGAAATCAAATCAGTCAATCCTAAAAGAAATCAACCCTAACTGTTCCATGGAAGGCCGGACACTGAAACTGAAGCTCAAATACTTTTGCCATCAAATGAGGAGGGAGCGCTCACTGGAGAAAACCCTGATACTGGGAAAGATTGAAGGTCAAAGAAGAAGGGGATGGCAAAGGATGAGATGGTTAGACAGTGTTATTGATGCAACGAACATGAAATTAAGCAAACTCCAGAGGACAGCAGGATGGCCTGGCGTGATGTGGTCCATGGGATCGCAAAGAGTCAGACTCGACTGTGAGACTGAACAACAACAACAATAAGGTATTCTGTACCAGCAGAACACGTGATTAGACTCAGGCAGCACTACACCTAGAGTCAACAAGTTAGGGCAGGGTTTAGGTCTAGAGGAGAGAGAGAGAGAGAGCACATGGCAGAGTTTGCTCTTTTATACTATATTTGGGGGTGGGCTTTTACCAGCTACTTCCCCTCCTCAGGTCCCCAGGAAGTTGCTAGGCAAAAACTGGCTGCAGGAGGAAGGTGGAGCTAAAGGTTGGGCAATATTGATTTCATTACTACTGACAGTGATCACCTTTAGAGAAAAATAGCTGAGTCCAGGGTTATTGTCTTTTGATGGCTGTGGCTGATGAGTTGATGGGTTTAGCTGGGCTGTGGCAGTCAGCTATCCCTATTCAGCAAGCAGTCCTTTTGTTATGCCTACGTGCAGTCTCTGGTGAAGGTGAGGGGGGGGGGGTTGCCCGCATATTGAAGGAAAGGTTTGCTCATGGAGTCTCTTCAGGATTTTAAGTCCCTTCTGCAGAATATGGCATTCCTCTATAGCAAATGGTTGCTGGCTTCTGTGTGCTTTCTGTGGCTAGGGTGCTTGATTCTCTTTCTGCTGCACTGCAGGTGAGGTAGGGCAGGTAACTCATGGATCCATCTTTGGTCTGGCGCATCACCACAGGAGAAAGCTTTCATCTGCTGGGTGTGTACCTGCAGTCCAGGTTGATGGCGACATCACATGGTCCCTGTATATTCCATTTCCCTTAGCACACTAATTGTACTGCCCAGTTTATCACTTATGAACCATAAGTCCATAAGAGCGCTATAAGCGCCTTGCAGGGCAACACCCCAGTCATCCACTTTTCCTCATTAAGGTCCACACATTTTCCTAGAGCTTGGTTCCAAGAATCCCATATTTGCAATCAAAAAGGAAAATAATGCAAAAATTCCAAATGGATGATAAATACTTTATCTGTATTTCAGTTGCCCATTGCGTCTTCCAGTTGCACAGTCTTTCAGAGGTATGCTGAGATCTCCACTGGCGCTTTAAAGGAAAATACATTTCAGAACTAAGAATGATTGCAAGACTTGCAGTAAAACAGATGGGCATGAATTACTGAATAGCTAAAAATGCAAAATAGCTCCAAAGTGAATTAACTGCTGCTGGGAAGGAAATTACCCCCCGCCCCTTTACGGAAGTGAGAAACAACCCTACTTAGAATAGCAAAATATTATGTTGCACTAGAATAAGGCTTTTAAAGGATAAAGGAATACAAAGCCTACCAAGCAGCATTAAGTCCATCAGTGCTGATGTGATTTCAAATACACTTCTAAAATCAGGCTGATTTAGGAAGCAATGGTTTCAGTACTTAAGATTAGCAATGGCTTGCGTACAATAGGACAAGACGTACTTCCGCTTGCACAAAAGAGGCCCCCAATTTCCACTGATCCTTCCTTGCAGCTGCAGCCCTTCCACCACTTCTCACGCTGTTCATCCATCCAGAACAGCTTTTTGTGGGCACAGGGGCTATAGCAGGAAGGGGAAGGGCCCCAAAGCCTCAAACCATGAGCAGAACTTGATATTCTGTGGTTAGGATCCAACCTAATGACTTTTTAAAAGATGTTCTCATGTATTCGTAAGCTCACAAGAGATTATGAATAAGACCGTACCATCGCTTTTTCATCCTTTCATAGATCCTATATAGCACTGGGATCCTGAAATATAAATCGACAAATTCTGAAACCAGGTCCTCTAGGGGTAAAGGAGGCAAAAGCAGCTGAGCTGTAAGTGCCACCACGTGACCCTAAAGGAATGGCCCTAAGGATGCTAAAGGGCCGAGATCTTCTGAAGCCATCTAGGGGCTCTCTGCTACAGTAAGGACAGTGGGTCTTGCCCAGCCAGTCAGAGAGCACTCAGCTGTGTTATATCCAGGCTGGCCTCTACCATCCACATTTTATTCCTGCAGGGCAGCCGAGCCTTGTGAGAGTGCAGGAGACTTTTGTGCATATACCTACAGTGCATCCTGGTTTAGGCAACTGGTTGCTGAATATTGAATGTGCATCCTCAGAATTCACATGAACACGTTAAGCTGCCTCATACTGAATCAGACCCCAGGTCCACCAAAGCCAGCGTTGTCTACCCTGACTGGCAGCAGGGTTTCAGGCTGAGGTCTTTCACATCACCTACTACCTGAGCCTTACTGGAGATGCCGGTGATTAAACCTAGGACTTTTGGCATACTGAGTAGATGTTCTACCACTGAGCCACAGTCCCTCCTCAAATGTTGTTTAATAGTCTAAGGCACAGAAGAAAAGCTGGAGGAAATAGTGCTTGATATGGAATGTAGCAAATCATTATGAGCTGAGCAAATTCATGTATAGCATCTGATAATTTTTTGTTGTTGCCAAAATCACTATTCTGAAGTGCTATGTACCTTGGTAGCACTATGGAAACACATGATCATACTGTGGGGTTTCACTTGATGTGCTCACAGACACACAACAGAATAGCAGGGAATAGCTTGATGGAAAGAAATTGCCTTTTGCGCATGGAGACAGCAAACCAAACACCAGAGGTAGGCAGCCTTAAATCCACTGATTACCTTGGGCTTAAGTGCTTCTGACTCCACACAATAAAAACAATAAAATTAAATAACCTGCTCAGAGGCCTTTGAGCAAAAAGAATTAAATCCCTTATCTAGTAATTTCACTAGGACTGCATCCTTCAGTTACAGTAAAGTAACAATGTGATGCCTGGAATGTAAGTAATTGGGGGTATAATTACAACAACAGACAGCCCTGCCTCCCCCCACCCTCACAAAAAAGGTGAAGATCTCTGACCAACTATGCCAGTGCAGCAAAGCATTCCCCCCCACACACACACACATATTTTCTAAAGTAGACCATGGTGACATTTTAGTGGTTACTTCAAACAGCACTTTAGAGTGCTCATTGCAATATTTTTCTAACCATCAGAGGGTCATCAGATTTTTTGTGTAGCCTACCAAAGGATGGTACTAACTGAAACCTGCCATGGTGTTGCACATTATTTGCAATTGTGCCATTCTTGTAATGTTATGCATTGTTGGGGGTGGGGGAAAGGACTCATAAATGTTTATGCTGCAGCAGGGACTGTGCCCTGAGAGAAAGCATTTCTTCATGGGCTCCATTCTAGCTGGGCTGCCTTAGCTTTAGATACATTGTCTCATTGCAGCCACTAACGACTGTGAACCTAAGGTGAACAATTTACTCCCCAGGTGAATGGTCACTATTCTGTTTTGCTAAGTTAAGAGGAAAAGGGAGACTATGCAGGGAAGGAATGTGAGATTTAAAGTGCAAGAGAAACAAAAGCTCAAAAACAGTGTAGCATAAATACTTCTTCCCTTTATTTATATCCCACCTTTCTCATTGAGACTCAAGGCAGATTATAGAATATGAAAAACCATTCAATCAAACAGAAAGATCTCTAATAAACAAAACAATGCAGTGGAGTTAGGCTTATAGATCTGAAAATAATGCAAGCCAAAAAAAAACCCTGCTTAAGGCAAAAAGCTGTCCAAGGCTTGGCATGCCATGATAAAGGAAGGGTTACAAAGGTAGAAGACATTCATTGCAGTGAAAAGGGGTGATATGTATGATAAACTTTGTAATAGACTACTATAACTAGCCTTACATTGTAGTTCTGATCCCTTTGTACAAATGCCCTCCTGAACATTTCAGTTTTGCACATTCTGCAAAATAATAGAACAAAGTTTGAGTCTAGTGGCACCTTTAAGACCAACAAAGTTTTATTCAAAGTATAAGCTTTTGTGTGCATGCATACTTCTTCAGATACAGTGAAATGGAAGTTACCAGCCTACACATATAGGTAGAGGTTGAGCAGTAAATTAGCATACAACATAATGATGTTTAATGGATTCAAGGACCAAAAAAGAATAACAAGCTTAGTTTAAATTGTTACCATTTGTTTGGGTTTAATTCCGGGCAGAAACATGGTGAAGGAAATGAATATGTCCAAATTGGAGATTGATGGGCAGATTGAACATCTGCCTGGTTATTTCCAAAATAACCAGAAAAATGTTCAACTGGAAAGGTTTTTATTAAAAAGAGAAATAATAAAACGAAAGGCACACAATGAAGACAAATACAAGAACTAACTAAGAGAAACACGGACGGGAGGGGGAAGGCAATATAAGGAAAGGGTGATAATTGAAGGGTGACCTCTTGAAGAAGGTCCATGGAAACAGCAAAATGGCCAGTGTTTTGCGAGAGAAGAGAGCCCAACAAAGTGGGGATGGATGCAGACACCACACACACACACCACTGGGAAGCAGGGTACTCCAGATAGAGGACAAAACATACGCTGGGGCAACTATGGTACATTTGCCAGAAAAACAATAGCTTAATGGGTTTTTCTGAGGTGGACAATGGTGTGGGAGAGGCTTGATGACTCTACAAGTACCAGACAGGAAGACTAATGGTTTAGGTGAATAGAATTAAACCAGTTTGGTGTAGTGGTTAAGAGTGTGGACTCTAATCTGGGAGAACCAGGTTTGATTCCCCACTCCTCCATATGCAGCTGCTGCTGTGACCTTGGGTCAGTTACAAGTTTTTTCAGAGCTCTTCTCTCATGAGCAGTTCTCGAAAGAGCTCTCTCAGCCCCACCTACCTCACAGGGTGTCTGTTGTGGGGAGGGGGAGGGAAAGAAGGCTGTAAGCCACTCTGAGACTCCTTTGGGTAGTGAAGGGCGGGGTATAAATCCAATTTCTTCTTCTTGATTAAAGGTAAAGGTTCCCTTGCTCGAAAGCCAGTCAAATCCGACTCTAGGGTTGCGGTGCTCATCTCCGTTTCAAAGCCGAAGAGCCAGCGCTATCCAAAGACATTTCTGTGGTCATGTGGCCGGCATGACTAAATACCAAGGCGCACGGAACGCTGTTACCTTCCCACTGAAGTGGTACCTATTTATCTACTTGCTATTTCTTGCTTTCGAACTGCTAGGTTGGCAGGAGCTGGAACTAGAGACGGGAGCTCACTCCATCACGCGGCACAGTCAGGTCTCGAACTGCTGAAACTACCGACCTTCCACAGCCTGCAGTTCAGCATCTTAACCACTTGAGCCACCACAGCTTCTTCTTGATTAACTGCTGCTTAATTAGGATAAGTAGGTGCATAGGAAGTGAGGTAGGGTGTTGATGAGATTAGTTTGAAGGTAAGTCAATAGATCCTGAGAGATCCTGTCCCACAATTATGCATCTCTCCGGAGCATGAAGGAGGTATTAGCCAGTCAGCCGCTCTGACTTACCTTCAAAAATACTTGTCAAGGGCAATGCTCCCTCTAAGCTATGGAGTCTTGTGAGCAAAACTTCTACTTTGTGAGCTACTGGCTTTAAAGCTGTGAGCAAGCAATTTGGCTACTACATAAATTAGTTTGCTCTCGAGCCCATCATTCCTGACCTAAGACAAAAACATGTGAGCCAGAGGCTAAAAAATTGTGATCTAGCTCACACTAACTCAGCTTAGAGGGAACATTGGTCCAGGCTTGTTTTCTGACTGGTATCCATTTTGTCTCATTTTGGGACAGGCAGTGTATTGTGCTTATGAATTTTGGGGTGATGTATGGAGATGGGTTTCTGCCTCTATGAGTTATAAATTGTCCCTCTGCAAGAGGAGGGGTCTGACTCTAACAATACGGCACAACATTCCTGTTAAGATCCCTCCCTTCCCTGGCTTCCCGCCCAAATTTCCAGGAATTTCCATAGTGGAAGTAGGTACCCCTAACAGGTCCTGCAGGTGTGTGGATCTAAGGTCATGACTGTATAAATCCAAATATACTTTTTTTTGTATAATGTGTTATCTGAATGTATGAACTCCTGACAAGTTCAGATATAAAGCAGAGCAGTTACCCACCCTCCCATTGAGCCTGCACCATTATTTACTGCATAGCCATCATCTTCTGAGGTTGTGGCTCAGTGGTAGAGCATTTATTTTGCAAGCAGAAGGTCCCAGGTTCAATCTCTAGATCAGATAGTAGGTGACACAAAAGACCGTTGTCCAAGACCCCGGAGAGCCGGTCAGAGCAGACAATGTCCTTGATTAGACCAGTGGTCTGACTCAGATTTGAGTAACCACAGGAGAAGGACTTCCTATCCATAAATTTAACTCTAAGGGTCTACAAAATCAACCAAGCAATTTCAAAGGAATACATCTTAAAACTAACCATTACTAAAGTATAACTGCATGGTTACAGAAAGCAAAAACATATGTAACACTAAGAAGCTAAGGTAGTTGAATATGCAAACATATACACTAAGAGCTATAGAATGAGACCTTACAGAAAGCCATCAAATAAAACATCACTGAACTATCTATGTACAGAACTGAGAATAAAGCGAGTAGCACAATGCTATAGCTTGAACCATGAGAGAAGCACAATTCAGTGTAACTGATGAAATAACCAAACATTGAAACAACTGTCAAGCAATGAACAACTGTGGGGCATTGAAATAACCAGATAAAATTGCAAGGTGATCACATGATGAGCAATCGAAAAGCAACACATCTACAACAATCAGTATATTGGTACACGCTGGCCCCAGTCACACGGGAGGGGGGGGAGCATGGCCAAAGCGCGGCTTTTCTTTTTTTTTTCGGTAAACAAATTTTATTTTCTTAGGAATTCAACATTTATAATTAAATCATTTCATCTTTTCCATTGTCTACCCCATTCCCATTTCCTCCCCTCCCTCCGGTGGCTTCCCGCAATGCTTCCCCCCCTACTTCACGTTACTTTACATCATCAATTATATCATTTTCTTATCATTACAATCTCAAGATAACATCATTTGACTTAATATTGATCTAAACATATTAAATTTTGTTTCACATCCCAGTTCTTTTCCAGATATGTTTTAAAGTCACTCCATTCTTGAAAAAACACGTCGTCTTCTTTATTATTCAACTTTTTCGTGATTTTGTCCATTTCTGCCATGAACAGAACTTTTTGTATCCAGTCTTCGATTTCTGGCACTTTCTCTGTTTTCCAAAATTGTGCATAAATCATTCTCGCTGTTGTAATTAAGTACCAGAATAAGGTCTTTTTAGTCGTATTGACTTCTTCCATTTTCAGTCCCAAAAGCAGAATTTCTGGTGCCTTTTTGAAAGAGCATTTCAGTATTTTTTGCATTTCTTTGTGGACTTTTGTCCAAAAGTCTACAGCTTTCTCGCAAGTCCACCACATATGGTAAAATGAGCCTTCATGACTCTTACATTTCCAACATTTGTTTGACATATTCTGGTTCATATTTGCAATTTTTTTCGGAGTCATGTACCACCTATACATCATTTTATAACAATTCTCTCTAACATTGGTACAAGGCGATAACTTAATACAATTTTTCCACAAAT
>NW_015168668.1:265739-288301 GCF_001447785.1 Gekko japonicus | reverse complement strand
GTGGCACGTTTATTGTTATCTAACACGATCAAATCAGGTTTCGCATTGCTTCTTTTCACTCACTGTTGTTGCCCATCTTCAAGAGGTCGGCTGGTGAAGGATTTAAGCTGGTGCGCCGGCTCGCACGGCCGCTGGAGAGTTGCTCGGCACTTGCCTTCTTCGTGGGAGGAGATCAAAGCCTGTTTCAGCTTCTTCCGAAGCTAAATCACGCCAATCTCACACTCCCTCTTAGGCGCTGCTGCCTGCTTGTCCCCCCCCCTCGCTGGGGAGCAATGCGTTGGGCTAGAATCTGCCCAAACTGTCAAAAGCGGCCGTCGCCCACTTCGCACGATCGCGAAAGTGCGTCAGTCCTCCATCTTAGCTCGACCGGAAGCCCAAAGCGCGGCTTTTCTGAGCTGCAGCAAAACAGACGCATGGCGGTGGGATCAGACAGATCCCCTGAGCCGCTGCGCAGTTGCTCCCCAGCACGATCAGATGCCGGGGGGTGGGAGCCACAGGACACAGAGCGAGGCAGCCAGCTGCGCATGTGTGTTCATGCACAGTTCGGCCAGGAGCCTCAAATGCTCCTGAAGACAGGCACGCTGGCGATCCCACGGCCGCGCTTGCTGCGGCGTTTCAGGTAGTTACTGCTCTTTTGTAGGTTCTTTTTTGCTGCACGTTATCGGCCTGAAGGGATGGATCGGGGACGGGTGCGTGCCACTTCCCAGATGTTGCGGTGTGATCGGGCCCATTTGATGCGCCCCCGATCTGTCCCTCTTGCGAGGCAAAACCTCCCGTGTGACCAGGGCCAATGTATCTATCTACTAATGAGTATACTAGCAATGAGTATTCACTGTAGGGATACATATACACACAATACTGTGTGCAGTTCTGGTCACCACACCTTAAAAAGGATATTATAGCTATCTTTGTGAAACATTAGAATAAAACACAAAAACAAAATTGTGAAGTAGGCTTTTCAAACAGTGGCCTTAAAATTAGTTGCAAATTAAGGTCTGAGGTGTGAAGGAAACAAAACCTTAAAACAAAAATGAATAAGACTCTTCTTCTTCTCTTATCAAAACATAAAATAACCAATCTGGCAAAGATGGTATTGTAAGAGCGAGAAATCAATAAAAAGAAAAAAGAATCCCTAATTTAAAAGTTCCAATACAAAACAAATTTTAAAAATATCTTAAAAGGTTATTTCCTGCAAATTAAAATCTGAGATGCTAAAAGGAAAATTAAAACAACAGAAGACTGAAAATATAAAAGGGAAGAAAAGTTTTTCTTCCAGAAGGAAAATTCTCACTCCATGCATGCAGCCCTATGACTATGGCTCCTAGGTGGGACTTGGGGATCTCCTGGAAAAAATGGATGCTCTGGGATCTAGCGATCTGTCCCAAGTTTGTTGCAGCAGTACATATTCCCTGTGAGGCTACCATCAATGAAGGACTGGGATAGCAGGCTCTGCAAAGGGGGGGGGGGTTCCCCTCCCAGTATAAAACAAAACTTCAAGAGGCTTCTTCCTGATTGATGTTAATGGAGAATACATTTCCTTCCACTCATGCATTTTCTTGGATGGAAAGGTCTCTTAAATATGCTGCTTCTGGTCAAGGAAGCTCTTGTGCATCCACTTATTCATTTTCCATGTTTGAAAGTAGATTTTCAATAGAGTTGCTGCTGTAATTCAAAAATTTGGAAGGGTAGTGGCTATCTTCCCCCAGTCATGAAAAGGTTAAATTGAGGCTCCCAGTGACCATTATTCACCTGCATTCCTACAGGTACGGCCAAGTTCCTTTTCCTTTGTCTTTGCACCTGGGCCAGTTTCCTGCTTCTTTGTTCTGGGGAGGAGGCTGAAGTTGGTTCCTTATTCGCTCTTCCTTATTCATTCCTTATTCATTACTTATTCGGCGGCTGAAGTTGGTTCCTTATTCGCTCTTCCTTATTCATTCCTTATTCATTACTTATTCGTGTGTCATTCAGAAACACTAAGGAGAGTGATTTGGAAAGCTCTGAACCCCAAATTGAGGTCTGGACCACCACATATCATATACCCCCACATTCACAGGACTCTCCCCTTCGAGGGGACATATCCTGTATCCTGCTCCAAAGCACGGTTCTGGTGCCAGCTGCTCCAAAGTGCATTGCCCCCAGACAAGCACACAGGCAGACACTGGGGCCAGGCTGCACCCCCCAAAAATATTTGAACCACCCCAAATGACACATGCAGTGACATGCAGTGACCCTGCAGGGCACAGTCCCCAGAGCGTGGGGATGTGTCATTTGGGGTGGTTCAAATATTTTTTGTGCAGGGGTCACTTCCTTATTCAAAAGTGTCTGCCTGTGTGCTTGTCTGGGGGCAACGCACTTTGGAGCAATTGGCACCAGAACCGTGCTTTGGAGCAGGATACAGGATATGTCCCCTCGAAGGGGAGGGTCCGCTGAAGACGGGGGTGTATGAAGTGTGGGGGTACAAACCTTATTTTTTGTGCAGGGGTCACTTCCTTATTCAAATCTGCTTTGAAATACAGGCATCAGGGAAGCCCTGCGAACTGAAGCTCGTGGCATCGGAACCGGTGTTTGGACCGGGAATCACTGCATGTCACCCTGCAGGGCACAGTCCCCAGAGCGTGGGGATGTGTCATTTGGGGTGGTTCAAATATTTTTGGGGGGTGCAGCCTGGCCCCAGTGTCTGCCTGTGTGCTTGTCTGGGGGCAACGCACTTTGGAGCAGCTGGCACCAGAACTGTGCTTTGGAGCAGGATACAGGATATGTCCCCTCGAAGGGGAGAGTCCTGTGAATGTGGGGGTATATGATATGTGGTGATCCAGACCTCAATTTGGGGTTCAGAGCTTTCCAAATCACTCTCCTTAGTGTTTCTGAATGACACACGAATAAGTAACAAATAAGGAATGAATAAGGAAGAGCGAATAAGGAACCAACTTCAGCCTCCTGTTCTGGGGTCAGAGAAGACAAGATGAGATGGAGGCAACCAGTCAGGCTGCTATTTGTTTAAACCTTTTTCCTTATAAACCATTTTTCTGTTTTCCAATTTGATAGCAAACTTTTTTCTTAAAAATTAGGCACACGTACCTGGGGTGGATTTTCAATTTGCAAACATGGAGTTCAGATTTTATTTCCTCTTTGAGGAAAAATCTTTTTATGTGTTTTTTAATAGCAAGAAACAAGGACCTGCTTTTAAACTTTTCTCTCTCTTTTTGCTTTGAAAACTTGCATTTATTTTTGCATTTATATCCCGCCCATCCCATAAATGGGCTCAGGGCGGGTCACAGCATTTCAATAAATACAATAAAATTTAAAACACATTAAAACATATAAAAACAGTAGTCATGCTTGCCATAGGGAGAATCTGGCCCATTGATGTAACTAAGTGTGGCCGGTTATCAGTGGGTGGGAGACCACAACCTCGGGGGGGGGGGCATATGTGGACGCCCGCTGCCTCAGCCAAAGGCCTGGCGGAACGGCTCCGTCTCGCAAGCCCTGTGGAATTGTTTCTTCCAATTTGGCAAAAAAATAAATTCTTTTTGTCTTAAGAATAGGCATGGATCTGTCCCCCCCCCCCTTTGTGAGAGGGGATCAGCCTTTCTTTTCCCTTGTGGATGTATGGACCGGATTTTTGTTCCATTCTTTTTCTCTCTGTGTTTTTTTGGGGGAAAGAAGCATGGATCTCCAGCACGAGAGCGGCAGGATTCCAAACCACGCTCCTTTTCAGAGGGTATTATACAATAGGGGGGCTGGATCTTGTTATCGTCTGCCCCTGGTGTCCACTGGAGGAATAGCATGATGGATATTGGTTGCCAGATCCTGGCAGGAGATTTCTGGAGATTTGGCCCAGAAGATTCCTGGAGAGGACATAGTTTGGGGAGGGAGCTCAGCAGGGATGCAATGACATAAGCTGTGATCACACGAACAGTTTGGCCTGATGCAGCCACCCCTCCCCTCCGGATCAAATGGGCACAGTCACACAGCCACATCTGTCAGGCATTCCCCCGGCACACTCACTCCATCATAGGATGACTTGGAGCCGGATTAAAAAGGCACCACATCACAAGTGGTGTTTTTGATTCCCTGTACACTCATTGTGCATGGCTGGATGTCTGAATGCGGGGAGCGTGCACAGAATGGATTTGGCAATCTGAACCTGCAGATCCAGTCCTGCTGCTAGGGAGGGTTTTTTATATTTTTTTTGCCTAGGTGTGCATGTGCGTGCATGTGCATGAGCACACATGAACTCATGTACACTTATGTGCAGACATGAGCACACACGCACACACATGCATTTTGAAAAATTTCCACCGTGGCTGAGGTACTGCAGTAATGTGGATGCTTGACCATGAGATGTCTGTGAGGGTAATCCGCAGCAGGGGTGTGCTGTCTGGATGATATGCCCCACACCACTTTAAACCAGTACAGTTAGAGGAAGTATGATATTGTGCCAAGCCGCCAGTGTGACCACAGCCATAGAGTTCCCCCTTCCAATGCGGCCTTTTTCTACCAGGGGAAACCAAATGCAGTTGTCTGGAGATGAGCTGCAATTCTGGGGGATCTCCTGACTCCATCTGGAGCCTTAACTTGATGGGGAGACGTGAGTGATCTGGGCAAACAGCAGACTGCATTTGACCTTGTTTTCATAAAGCTGATTTGGGAATAGAAGGAAGAATGGAAGCTTTGGAGCTTCCATTTTCAAAATTTTTTTTTAAAAATGCATGTCTTACCTTACGGCTTTTTAGTTGCAATTCCTGCCCTTTAGGCTTGGGAAGGGTGAAATAATTTCCTACTTTATTTTTAGGCTGCTAAAGTTTCCCGATTAGGCAAGGGGTGTATGTATGTGTCTGTCTGTCTACCTGTCTATCTATCTTCAATCTTTTGGCTGCTTTAGATATGGCTCAATTGGGGCTGAGTCTCTTTCAAAGGCAGTTGGAGAGAGACTAACATTTATAGGGTTTTATATTTTGAAAGGTGAAAAGAGAGGTACAAATTTTCTCAGTTTCTCTCAATCGTGGCAATTTATTTCCTGTAATGTATTGAAACGATTACATGAATCACCTCATAGGACTCCCATGTTAAGCTTCGAGCCAGGCCAGGGCTCCTCTGAGCGAACTTCCTATTGGTCGCTTCGTAACAGCGACCAATCAGAACGATACCATTCCCTAGGAGGGAAAGACTCCCATTGGTCCTTAACTAAGCAATCTCATTGGTTGTTAATTGTAAATAGGCGTGGCTACATTAGCCCGGTTATGTTTAAAAGGAGCATAAGCTCCCACTGTTTTCTGTTCTGGTTTCTTACTGAGTTGAGTGCTTGTTCGTTACTTCCAATAAAGCTGAATCACTTGCTGAATCACTCTAAGAGTCCTTTGTTAGTGCGATCTAACATTTCCTGTCTTATGTTGTTATTTCTCTGGCTTTAAGGTTGTTTTGGGAAGTTGGTGGCATAGCTGCATTATTCATAAACACTGGATTTAAGTTCTTTTGGGGTCCTGAAGGGCTCTGGCTTGCTTTAGATGGGGCATGATTTCTGCAGCTGAGTTGGGAACTTTACATAGGCTCAGAGGCCAGGTTTTCTTATTGATTCTGTGATAAGGAAACTGAGATAGTGAATATTTCCTCATTCCAATGAGGAAGACGAGGGGTTTTAAGCTGGCAGTTTTGTTCCATTCTCTTCCACCTGGTTTTAACTTTAACTAGTTCACCCTGGAACTGCTAATTTGTCTGATTAAAATGCTTAATTTCTAAATTGTGTTTCTGGTTATGGCATGTGAGTTATAAAGTTTTTCTTCTGCTAATCTACCCATTGTTCCCTAGGGGGATCTGGGGAACATTTTGTTGAGCTGCAGGGTTGCCAGGTCCAGGCAGGAGATTCCTGGAGTTTTGGGGTGAAGCCTGGAAAGGATGGAGACTCCAGTGGGCAAGGGTCATTTCCTGCAGGAGCGCCCAAGAGTGGAGCTCTGGCAGTAAAGAGCCCAGGAGGTGGGCACATGCAACAAGCCCCACCCCCTGCTCCCAGCAGCCCTCAGTCAGAGCAAGAAGCAGCCGGGTAAGCTGCAGAGCCCCCCCTCCCGGCCCGCCGGTCCAAAACAGTCCAGTGGCACCTTTAAGACCAGGTTTTATTCAGGTACAAGCTCTCCCTCCTCTGCGAGGACAGATCTGCACGCCCCCCCCCCCCCAGAACATTGCAATTAAAAAATGTCAGATCTTCACCCCCCCCCCCCCCCAATAGCTAGCAATTCAAAACAATCCAGTGGAGCCTGAGCGGTGGGTGTTTCCTTCTGACACACTTCTGGTGATGTCGGGGTGTGTGGCATATGCAAATAAGTTATGCTAATGAGCTCCTGCACCTCTTTTTGTACAAAATGAGCCCTGCCAGTGGGGTATAAAGCCATAGAGTGCCCCCCCCCAAAAAACCACCCATTCTCTACAGAGGAACTAGATTGTGTAGCCTGGAGATTTTGCTGTAATTCCAGGAGATCTCCAGGCCTTAGACAGTCATCCCCTAAATCTTAGTCTAAATTACTCCCTTTTCTTTTAATTGGCTCTGTTGTGAAGTATTAGTTTTATTGCCATTCCCTGGAAGGGGAATGTTTCCGAGAGGCCAAATTGGGGTGCAGAGGAGAGAGTTTTTCTCAGTTACAAGGCCAGATCTCTCTGCTCTTTGCTGCTGCTTCTTCTTCCTCCTCCTCTTCCTCCTAATTTTTGGAATGGGAAGGGTACCTTGCTCTGCTTTCCAGGAAAACTTCTAAACCCTAATGTATATTTGGCACCATGGTGGATACAGAGAATTGTTTTTCCTGGAGAGAGTGACCCTCGGGGATTTACTCTACAAAAATAGAAAGGATATTGTAGCATTGGAAAAGGTGCAGAAAAGGGCAACTAGAATGATAAAAGGGTTGGAACACTTTCCCTATGAAGAAAGGTTGAAGCACTTGGGGCTCTTTAGCTGATGGCTGAGGGGTGACATGATTATGTATGGGATAGAGCAGGTAGAGAAAGAAGTACTTTTCTCCCTTTCTCACAATACAAGAACTCATGGGCACTTAATGAAATTGCTGAGCAGTCAGGTTAGAACAGATAAAAGGAAGTACTTTTTCACCCAAAGAGTGATTAACACATGGAATTCCCTGCCACAGGAGGAGGTGGTGGCTACAAGCATGGACGTCTTCAAGAGGGAATTGGATAAACATATGGAGCAGAGGTCCATCAGTGGCTATTAGCCACAAGGTATAGACAGGAACTCTCAGTCTGGGGCAAGGGATGCTCTGTATTCTTGGTGTTTTTTTGGGGGGGGACAACAGTGGGAGAGCTTCTAGTGTCCTGGCCCCACTGCTGGACCTCCTGATGGCACCTGGTATTTTTGGCCACTGTGTGACAGAGTGTTGGACTGGATGGGCCATTGGCCTGATCCAAGATTGGCTTCTCTTATATTATGTTCTTAACAGTGTAGGGTGGAGCCTCCTGGCCAAGGAGTTCTTATACCCACTATGCAGATGCACCACGGCTGGCCTTTCCAACCATAAACCTAGCACTGGGACAGTAGCTCAGGGACAGGTATTTATAAGAACCTCACTACCATGTTGAGAAAGAGACTTATTTTTGCTGTGTATGGATTTATATCTGCTGACAGATACATTTCACAAGGACTGTGCATCCATATATACCCACAGGCTTTAGGAAAAGCTGCTTGAATCACCTGTTGTGAAAGATTTCACATAGAAGGTAGTTAGCTGCATTTCATGCTAATGAAGCTAGCAAACACATACAGCTCCTAGCCTTAGGGGGAAGTGAAACACATTTCGCCATTGTTAGCAGAAACGACAACCAAGGAGAGGAAATCCACCATTACTGAGAGACTTGATGTCACACTATACACGGATCTGATCTGCATCTGAATTGCCATTTCCTGACGGATGTGCTTTGAGTGTCTGGGAATTGATCTGCACTTCAAGGAGATGTCTTGGCTCTGAGATTTCACACCTGACCAGATGGCTTGTCTGAGTTAGATCTAGTATTTGAATATTGCCCCAACCCTTAAAGGTTCTGCCCCTTACTACATGCACCAATCGGATGTAGGGATGGGACAGACTAACAGGTAGGTGGCTCCAGAATGGCAAGGTTGCCAACCACCCCAAATATTCACCTATGAAAGCTAGGGACCATGTGCAAGGTCCTTTGCTAGCCGCATTCCCCTTCATCATCCTCTGTCTACTTTTTACCCCCTAAAGTCCAGCTTATTATCAAACAACCCCATTGTCTATTCTTGATCTCTTGGACTGCAGCCAAAGAGGTCCACATTTTGCTGGCTGGTTCTGGCAAGTGTGACTTAGAAATATCCCTAGGTACTATTTTCTTCCCCTATTCTTCATTGCATCAGACAAGGCTTCAGGAAAGATGTATGAACATATACCTACCTACCTCCCAAGTAAAAGGAACTATTTTTCTATTTCTGTAACTCTAAAGGAACTTGATTGTACGTGTGTGTGATTCTGTTTTGCGTGTATGTGATTTTGCTACTCTTCAGTAAAAAGACAAATTGCTTGAAATCCAGCAGTCTCGTCTCTCTCAATGGGACATTCTTGGGGTGGGCAGAACCTCCGTAAACTTTGGCGGGAACCCTTATTAAATTTAGTTTGCCATCTGTTGTAGATAAAGCAGATTGGCTAACAACCACTTACTGCTTTCAGTGGCCTTACAAGGGGGAGGACAAACTCTCTGGAACTTGATCTGTCACTGGGCGGGATTTTAGGTGAACATCAGAGGAAGGAGGGTCAGGAACTAAGCTGAGCTATCTAATCCAAATTCAAAATGTCTATCTTTGGAAGAGAGGGATCCTTACTCCACAATCCAAGAACAATGTTAATTGTTATATCAATGTAAAAACTATGGAAATATTGGGACTTGGTGCTCTAAAACCAAGGGTGCTTAAATCCTGCACAAAGATACTATGGCTTGTGAGGAAGGACTTAGTTACTGTTATATTGGGGAGTTCAGGTATTCTATAACCTGAACAAGGGGCCCTGTGAGGATTCTACAGCTCCCAGGGAGGAAAAAAGACTGAGACTGATTTCACACAAGAGCTGTGCTGTGGTTGCGCCTCCCTTTACCCCGCTTCTATTGGTCAATTTCCCACTTGAAGCCGCGCAGCCGCATTTTTGACCCACGGCTTCGCCCGATTTCCCCCGTCATTGTGTGATCCTGTTTTTTTGAAACAGTGGCGAAAATCGGGTGAAGCCGCGGGTTAAAATGCAGCCGCGCGGCTTTGAGTGGGAAATTGACCAATAGAAGTGGGGCAAAGGGAGGCACGACCATGGTGCAGATCTTGTGTGAAATCAGTCCCAAGGGAGAGGGGAACAAAACTCCTGATCAGCGAGCCCCTATCCAATATTCTGCCTTTCAGACCACAAGCCTTTAAGGGACTTTGGAACCTACTGTGTCCTGGCTCCAACCCTGATAGAAACTGATGGCTAAACTGCATGTCATGCAACACCCTGAAAATCGCTCTTAAAGTGCCACACACAGAGATCTGCAATCACATGCTCACACACACTGAGAGTTGCTCTAGGGAATTCTCCCTGTGTCTGTATTCTAAGACATGTGTGCGCACCCACATCTCTCGGAAATGCAGGGTGATGACACATTCTCCACCATTAATCTGTTTCCCAAACTGGCCTGATTAATTAATTCATTGATTGGGAAATTTAGTTCTTAGCGAGAGTCGGGTAACTTGGGACCTTTTTCACCTTTGTATACCAAGATCCTTCCAGAGAACTCTCAAATGAACCAGGCTGATGTTTAGCTAACAAGAGTTTTATTGAAAATGACTAGAAGGCAAAACACTCATAGAAAATACATACTAGAAACATACTTGCAAGGTTGGCTAAGAAGAATAGAGTGAGATGGGGGAAACAGGTTTATATCTAGTTCTCCCAGAGGGGGATCAAAGAATTTGGCAGAGCTTGACTGCTTTCCCAGAGCTGATAATATCTGTGGATGCCCCTTGATATGCAGGATGAAGAGGAACTTCCAGGTGTTGTAAGTATGCTGAGTGGGCAAATGGAGGAAACAAGATGGGGATAAAAGAAGTTACCATGAGGTGTGATGCTTTTTTCCTGAGACCCCAATGTTGTAAAATATATGTTACTTTAGGATGGGTGGGAACTGTTATCAAGCCAGCTTCCTTTTTTGAACTTCCAGATACTTTTCCTGACATTCATTCCTTGTTCTAGGCCAAGCTTATGAAATATATTTGATTTCTATCTGGAGTTATTTTTATATGAAGGGTGTATGGCATTACTCCCTATTGGCAAACCGACTGCTCCTCTGTGAGATGGCACTGACTGGTAACACTCTCCTTAGCAGCCTTGCTCAGGTCTTGCAAGCTGAGGGCCGTGGCTTCCTTTATTGAGTCAATCCACCTCATGTTGGGTCTTCCTCTTTTCCTGCTGTCTTCAGATTTCCTAGCATTATTGTCTTTTCCAGTGACTTGTCTTTTCATAACATTACCATCTGCTACTATATGCAGTCTCAATGCATTATATTTTTATCATACAATCTCTGTGTATTTTTGTACTGAATGATAATACTTGTGAATCAGTAAGTTTCTAGTGAAAGACTTTGTGTAGGAATGCATTTATGCCAGTCTATTTTGGGACCTGACAACAAAAGCTGTTTAGTATGACTCAGAGAGCAACAGATCCTCATGGTTCACTTCTACAGCCACGAACCTAATGTTCCAAAAGGGAGTGATATAAGTTATGTGGGCTTTGCAGTCTTTCCAATAAACTTGACATCAGGTTGATGCTGTAGGTGGTTGTTTTTATTTTCTACAGGTGAACATTTGAAGCTGGAGATGACTGTATTACATGTAAAGGTCCACTGGGAATGTTCTTACTACGTAGTTAGGAGTACTAAGAAATTTTAAAGCCCCAGGATTTCAATCTAAAAATCTTTGTTTCATTTTTAGGTTTCCTTTTTGTGAATTGAATTCAGGAATAATTATTTTTGTGCTTTGTTCAACTATTAGTTAGGTTTGCATCAATTGCATATACCAGGAAATGAGTCCTAAAAAATCCTGGAAATATCCGGGATCAGCTGTGAATATTGGGAGCTAGCATTTGATGGCTCTCAGGACTGTTTTCTCCCCCCCCCCCCCAATGTTTTTGGTTCTTCCCAGGCTTAGTATTATTTATTTATCTGATTTGTATCCTGCTCTCCCTGCCAAGGCAGGCTCAGGACGGGCTACATAAAATATATTGAACAACTAAAACATAAAATTCAATAAAACCACAACAAAATGATTATAAAATATAGCATAAAGCGCTAGTGCAGATTCGTAACCAGTGGCGGGCATTAGCAGCATCCAACATTAACCCATAATCAGCTGGACAGGCTACAATAGTGGTGTTAATATTGATGCTGATATTGGGGCCAGAGCCTCAATTTATTGATGGTGGCTCCTTAATCAAAGGCCTGGTGGAAGAGCTCCGTCTTGGAGACCCTGTGGAACTGCAAAAGGTCCCACAGGGCCCTGATGTCATCTGGGAGCTCATTCTACCAGTGCGGAGCAGCCACTGAAAAGGCCCTGGCCCTTGTCACAGTCAGCCTGGCTTCTCTAGGACCCAGGAGGGTCAGACAGTTTTGGGTCCCTGATCGTAGTGCTCTCTGGGGAACACGTGGGGAAAGGTGGTCCCTTATGTATGTAGTCCTCTGACCATATAGGGCTTTAAAGGTAAGAACCAGCACCTTGAACTGAATTCAGTATGCTATAGGCAGCCAGTGCAGTGCTTTTAGTGCAGGCTGGATGTGCCATCTGGAGATGGTAGAAGGCTGACCTCGCTGTGGCTGCTACCTGGGGCTCCATCATTAAGGAGAAACACTCCTGAGCTCCTAACCTCCGACACTGGCACCAATGGTGCCCCATCGAAGGTCGGGAGTGGGATTCCTACCCCTCAGGCACAGAGAGCCAGTCTGGTGTAGTGGTTAGGTGTGCGGACTCTAATCTGGGAGAACCGGGTTTGATTCCCCACTCCTCCACTTGCACCTGCTGATGTGACCTCGGGTCAGTCACAAGCTCTGGCACAGCTGTCCTTGAAAAAGAGCAGTTTGTGTCAGAGTTCTCTCAGCCCCATCCACCTCACAGGGTGTCTGTTGTGGGGAGGGGGAGGGAAAGGAGTTTGTAAGCCGCTCTGAGACTCCAAGTGAAGGGTGGGGTATAAATCCAATCTCCTCTTCTTCTTCTTCTTCTTCTTCTTCTTCTTCTTCTTCTTCTTCTTCTTCTTCTTCTTCTTCTTCTTCTTCTTCTTCTTCTTCTTCTTCTTCTTCTTTCTTCTTTCTTCTTTCTTCTTTCTTCTTTCTTCTGATTCAATTTTAGTCAACTCAGTCTAAGCCAACCAGCCACAGCTTTCAACGCCAGGTCCAGATCTCCCAGACTAGAGTCAGACTGGCTGTCCAACAACTGACAGAGCTGGGTGTCATCCACATATTGGTGACAACCCAGTCCATGACTCTGGGCAATCTGGGTAAGGGGGTGCATGTAGATGTCGAATAACATTGGGGAAAGCACTGCTCCTTGGGGCACCCTGCAAATTAGAGGGTGCCTTCCAGAAAGTTGTTCCCCATGACCACCCTTTGTCCCCAACCCTGAGGGAACAAGGAGGGCCACTGCAAGGCAAACCCCTGAATCCCAGTGTTGACGAGGCAGTGGATCAGTAGTTGATGGTTGACTGTGTCGAATGCCGCCGACAAATCCAATGACAACAACACTGCCATACCACCTCAATCCAGATGCCTCTGGAGAGCATCTGTGAGGGCGACATGGACCGTCTCTGTACCATGGCCTGGTCAGAAACTGGACTGGAAGGGGTCTAATACGGAGGTGTCATCCAAAAAACCCTGCAGCTGAATCGTCACCGCTCTCTCAATCAGTTTGCCCAGATAGGGCAAATTGGATACCAATCGGTAGTTAGCCAATTTGGCCAGATCCAAGGATGGGGTTTTTTAGGACAGGGTGGGCCACCACCTCCTTTAGTGCACTAGGGAACAGTCCCTCAATGAGGGATGTTGATGGTCTCCCTTAGTGCACCTCGTAACCCATCATTGCCAGCTTTAATTAGCCATAATGGGCACGAATCAAGGCTACAAGTGGTCAGGCGAAGAGTTGAGAGTAATTTGTCAACCTCCTCTAGGCTGAGTGGACTGAAATAATCAGCTTGCTGTGTTGGTTTGGCTTTCAGTCTGTCCTTTTAAATTGGTTTTGTTCATCTTGCAGCATTGTATTCTTTGCGCAACTTGGTTTGCATTAGGGTTTGTGGTGGATTCTCAGGTTCAGCATCGTCTTTGATTCTTGGCTTGTACTTTGGAACAGTTTTCTGATTTTACTTTTGTTACGCTTGCAACAACTTCTTTTAGTTTGGCTTGAACAATTCTCTGGTTTGACATTGGGTTGGATTCTCAGGTTGTACATTTTGTTTCAGGCTTGCCACATTGTTTCGCAGTTCTGCTGGGATTCTCTGGTTCTGCACTGATTCTTTGGGCTTGTTGGTTCTATCTGCTATGAGGGGCCTTTAGCCAGCCATTGCTTTGATTGCTCTTGTATCTCTGGTTATTCTTTACCCTGATGAAAGCATGGTATCCCCTCCCCCATAGTAAGAAATGGAGGATGGCTTGGGGCACCTTGTTTAGGGGCCCATCGGTCCAATTCACTGTTGTTGTTTTTTAAGGACAGGCTCCAGCAGCCCCACTGCATTTTTGGTGCAATTTGGTAAAAAAAACTGCACCTCCAGCCCACCAGAATGACTCCTCATAGGGAACAATGGAGGCAAATATTATCAGAGTCCTGGGCGGGGGGAACCTAGATCTAAATCCCAAACTGGAATTTGGAACTTGGAAAACAGGAAAAGCAATATTTTTCACCTCCCTGACATCTGGATCTGAAAAATACCATTCCCCCCCCCGAACCACTGGACTGGAGTTGCCAGTGATTGAACCAGGGAGCTTCTGCATACAAAACATGTTCTGCCACTAAAGCACAACCTCTCCCCTCTTGCGCTTTGATGAAGGGCCAAACCAGGTAGTTGTCACTAAGGACATTACAATTCAGACCTACAATTCAGGCAAGATAATATGGCAGAGTTATACAGAGAAAGCATATAATAATATAAAATATGGAACCAAGCTGAACAACAGGCATGTAGGCCAACTGGGCAATCCCCCTAAATACAAATATCTAGTTTTTCAATCCACTCAATTGCAGCTGGGGAGAGTTCAAAGAGTTCCATCACATGATTCTATGAAAAAAAGCCCACATGAAAAAAGCCCACAGAAAAAAGCCCACGGTCATAAATGCTCACAGGAAAAAAGCCCACATGGAAATAAACCCACATGGAAAAAAGCCCACGTGGAAAGAAGCCCACAAGGAAAAATACCATGAAAGCACAATTAATATTTATAAGTGTGGATAACTATTCATCTCCATTTATGAGAATGAACAGGTATTACCTATATTTTATATTGTTATTTTAGGATTAAAACATGTCATATTCACATGCAACAATTTGTGTTGTGATTTTATCAAGTATAATTAAATAATAATTTTGCTGTTATTAGTAAAGTACTTCATACAAAAGTGGCCTGTATGAAGAGGACTTTAATGCTCTTGAGTGTAAAGGCTTGGAAGGGAAAATACAGGAAATAAAAGTGACCATTTTGTTATGAACATTGTACCTGTCTGAGGTCCAACCCCTCCTCAAATCTCACCCTTTCTAGGCTCCATCCCTCAAATTTCCCAAACTGGAGCTCACAACCCCAGTCAGGACTGGCCCCACTGAGTTCCCCACAAAGGACCGGAAAGGGCTTCATTTCTTTGTCTTTTAACTGAAAGAACCAAGCTTGGTTGCCTAGCAACAGCCACTGAGGGAAAAGTTAGTCCCACAGAGGAGCCAAGCAGGAGAAGTGTCTTTGTCAGAAGAGACAGCTGTTTGGTAGTTATTCTGACAGGGAGCAGAGCCTGAGGTGGCAGTGGGAAGGGAAGAGGAGTGGACCTAGCACCCAGCCACTAGCACGTGATTACTCTTGAGTGGCATTTGATGGGCCAATGGCTGATGGCGCACACTGCACAGCCAATGGCAGAGCTGGAAATGATCAATATGTAAGGAAATTATTATATTGATTATACTTGATAAAATCACAACACAAATTGTTGCACGAGAATATGAAATGTTTTAATCCTAAAATAACAATATAAAATATAGATAATTCCTGTTCATTCTCATAAAAGATGAATGGTTATCCAAGATTATAAATATCTATGGTGCTTTATGTGGTATTTTTCCATGTGGGCTTTTTTCCTGTGAGCATTTATGACCGTGGGGTTTTTCCTGTGGGCTTTTTTCCAATCACCCCATCACAGTACCCTGGAAAGTACAACTCACATTCCTGTGAAAGATGGAAAATAGTTTGGCAGGCTGCACCACAATCACATTCAGGTCCTAGTATTTTGCCCCTGCACAAACACAACAGGCCTGCACAACTACCAAAGCCTGTTCATATTCTATTAGCTGTCTTCCATACTTAATGTGGCAAGTCAAATCCTGCAGGCCTCTCATTGGTGTTTTCAGGTTATGGATATCGGGTAGAACTGATTGCATCCATGTTTGCAACCATTCATTCCCTAGATTGAAATTTTGTGATTGCAGGATTTGTGGAGATCTTATTGCTGGGTGTCGGGATTTTAGTCTGGATAGGCCTGCATCAGTCATGTCTTTGTGGATGGCAGTTCTCTGTTTTCAGTGATCTTTCTATATTTACCAAGAAGAGCATCTTGTCTTCAAAGATGTGGGGGAGCAATGTAGCACAATGTGGGTAGCCAATAGGTCAAAGTGGGTTTAATACATCCTCTGGTGGTTCTCATTGTTGTATTGAGTTGGACATCAGGTTTGTGGACATGGGGGCTGTTGAGCCACACTGAAGCACCATGTTCCACAGTACTATACACCAACCCCAAAGCTGAGCATCTAAGTGTTGTAGCAGATGCACCTCAAGTTGTACCACATAATTTTTTGGAGAATGTTGTTTCGCATGCATATTTTCACTGGTGTTTGTAGCTCAAGATCCTGTCCAGGGTAATGCCAAGGTACTTAGGTGTATGGTTGTGTGTAAGTCAGGTGCCATTAAGGTAGACATTCAGTTCATGGTTGGCAAGATTGTTATTGAGATGGAAACAGGAGCATTCTGTTTTTCCTGGACTTGGGATAAGCTGCCATTTATAGTAGTAGTCAGCCAAAATTTCGAGGACCCTCCCTAGTAGTATTTCCTCAGTCCTTCCAGTCCTTTCAATTATTGCAATTGCCATGTTATCAGCATAAGCAAACTTCCTGCAAAGACTATTTCAATGGAAGTTCCCTTTTTAAAAAGGGGAAGGGAAGAAAATCACAGTGCAGCTGTGTGGGAAACAGAACAGCTGGATTCTCAGGACTAAATAAGTGGATGGCATCAGTACCAGAAGAAAAGAGTAGTGTAAAAGCAGCCCTTAGGCATGTATGGAATCCATATTAGCACTGATGGTAACATTAGAATTAAAAGGAAATAATGAAAGCAGGAAGGTTGCATGTGGAGTGTCTTTGGCACTGCTGAAGGGGAAATATGTGAGTAGGAGTCTGAAATGCAAAACTATGAATTAGTATTCCATTAGAATCCAAGTACAAAAGATTACTATATATCAGAAAAGAAAGTGGCATTTCCAGCCATAAGCTTCTCTGTATCACATCTCCTCTAGCCAGGTTGAATTAAAGAGATGTGCTACAAGCAGTTGCTTAATTCATGTAGAGGGAAAAGAAAATCAAGTACCCTTTTTAGACTCTAATCTTATATGTGTTTTGTGTATTCACACATTCATTCCTATGTGTCATTATCTTAAACAGTGATTTAGTTCATAACCATTCATTACAATTGCTTATTAATGGTATATGCAACACACACACATACAAAATCCGGGTAATTCACAGCACAAACCATGATTTCATCTCTCTTCCCCCTTCTGTTTTTTTAAAAAACTTTGTCTGCTTACAGCCCATGTGTCACTGATAGCTTAGAATTATCCATGTGACCAGTCCATCAGAATCACAGTCTTTACTTTAACTGGGCTACATTTGCCTTCTATTGCTATGTGGCCCCTGATTGGCTAGGATTGCTCCAGGTACTAGGGATCAGGGTGGAAAATGCACTGCAACAACAGCAGCACAAGGAAACCATGTCTGCAAACAGTACCAAAAACCATACATAGCTGCCAGCTGCCACCAGCAAGGCCAGGGTGAGGAGAGGCAGCAGCAAAGAAGAAACCCCTTCACGATGCCATCGCCTCAGTCCTCACCATGAATTTGTTCCCTAAGAACCTAATACTCCAATGTGTGCAGAGCACTTTGAGCCTCCAGAAATTTCCCGTTCTTTTCTATGAAGAGGTGAATACACAAAGGGGACATTACGTTTAGATAGTCATTTACATAATCAGGGATAATCAGTTCTTAAACGAATCAAATCCCAGCCTTTCTCAGCTACACATTATCATGCATTACTTTCTCACTGGGCTGAATTCTGATTTGATTCATTTCCTGTATACCACAAAACAATTACCAGCCATTGTTTACATGGGAGCTTATCCTGAGATGAAACAAAAGAAGCTATGATGATTGAAGGGCTTTAAA
Organism: Gekko japonicus; assembly: GCF_001447785.1. Classification (NCBI taxonomy): domain Eukaryota; kingdom Metazoa; phylum Chordata; class Lepidosauria; order Squamata; family Gekkonidae; genus Gekko; species Gekko japonicus. The sequence continues at coordinate 270,611 of NW_015168668.1, read as the reverse complement.
TCAGTCTTAAATTCTGAACTGTCATTAAAGGTGTCACACATTTTGGATTGTCTGATCCTTTGCTGATCACTTCCGTTACCTAGTGTGTGGGGGGAGATATTCAGATTTAACAGCAACCGTTTAGAAGTAATCATAGCCTTTTCCGAAGGACCAAGCTGGGCATTTCACTCACCAGCCAAAAAGAAAGGAATACCAGGAAGCAGCCATTCCAGGTTTGTACACAATTGTTCAAGAATTTTCTTACTGGTAGATTGAGGGGGCAAGTAAACATTGACCAGAATGAGATTCACTTCAACAAACTGATTTAAAACAGCAGTTGTGAGAGGTAGAGCTGAAATATTTTGCTTTGTATATTCTGTGCCTGTGAAGTAAGACAGACAAGCCATGCTTTGGACCTGCCATTTTTTAAACTGACAGATAGCCCAGGAATACTAGCTGATTCATAGACTAAGTTTCCTAAAGTGCTTGTACCAGCTTCAACTTGTTAGCCAACTCTGGCTTTTCCTGGACAGAAAAGATCTGGCCACTGTGATACACGCCTTGGTTAAGTCTAGATTACATTACTGCAGTGTACTCTACATGGAGCAGCCCTTGAAAAATGTTTGGAAACTTCAATCGGTGCAGAATGCTGCAGCCGGGATGTTGTCTGGAGTGGGTCACAGGAACAATATCACTCCAATCTTGGCCCATCTACACTGATTCCCAGTCTGTTCCCAGGCACAATTCAAGGTGCTGGTGTTGACCTTTAGAGCTCTATATGATTTGGTACGAATATACATGAAGGACCACCTACTCCCTTATGAACCTGCATGACCTCTGCAGTATCTTCTGAGGTCCTGCTCTGGGTGTTTCTACCTTCTGAGATTAGCCAGGTGGAAGCCTGGGAGGGGGCCTTCTCAGTCATAGCACCAAAACTCTTGAATTCTCTCCCCAGAGAGACTCATCTGGCCTCTGCTGCTGCCTCTTCCACCAGTGGATAAAGACCTTTTTTGTTTCATTTGTTGTCCCTTTGATGATCCCTCCCCCACTGCCAAAGGTTTTAATTGTTATTTTTATGTTCTTGTATGCATATTTTTGCTTTGGTTTTAATTGTTTTAATGGTTCTTAAGATGTGATTTTATTATATACATTTCTGATTTGTTAGCTGCCTTGGTGGCAGAAAGGCAGGAATAAATTTTGTAAAATAAATAATATAATAAAATAAATGAAGCCCTAAATTCCAGAGTGAGTTAAGGGATTGCTGTTGATTATGTACCGAATCCCTTGATCAGTTCCTATAGAGTAAAGAGATAGCTGCATTCTTCAAGGAAGCATTTACTATACTGTTATCTCCCAGACAAATGAATAAACATTCTAGTCATATCCAGAAAAGCCAGCATCAAAGATTCTGATTTTTTTCACATGCATACCAGTACAAAAGATCAAAATTATATGGGGGAACAGAATAGTCAGTTAAGGACACAAAGGAAAACAAAGACCTTGTTAGTGTTCTCCCACTCCTGAGATGTCATGCAAAACACAGACATCAGCATGTGATTAACTCTGCAGGACAGAGATGAAGGACAAAAGGAGCTGTCCCCAAAAATAAGCATGCAAAAGAAATGGATTCCCTGATCAGGAAGGCTTCCTATGCAACATACAAAGATTGCTGCCAAGGAGAGACCTCGAATTTGAGTGAGCCAATCAACTCCTCTGCAAGCCACAGGAGAACATCATGTTCTTTGGAAAAAGGTATAAGGGACGTGAAATGGTGGCCCAATTACGTTTTTTGTAAGGAAGCCTGCTTCTAGCGAGGAACATGGCAAAGAAAGATGCAATGGGAAGAAATTGAAGTCTTTCTCTGCCTATCATAAAACTGTCCACAACCAGAATAGCTTCTCCTCCTTTCACTTGAAGTATTCAACCATATGTGGGCATGCAATTGAAACGGACGGACAGGGGAAGGGATAGGATTTGAACCAGACAAAAGGTAGGGGTGGAAGGTGGGTTGACCACCTCCACTTCTGTTCTGACCCCAGCCTTCTCCTTCAGAAACCAGTTTTCCTCTCCATAAAGGGCAATCAGGGCACATCTTTGCATGGGACATTTGCCTTAAGATGCTGGTTCTGTTGTCACATTGATTTACATACAGAAGCAGTGTTGGGTATTGCATGTTGAAAACACTCAGTGTGTGTGTATGGGGTTAAATGTCTGTTTTGTTGTCACAGGAAATCACCTGCCTTTGTGTTAGCCAATGTTAGCTTAGAGCTGCAAGCCCGCGAAAAGCATCCCTGTTCTGAGAGTTTGATTGGGAGCAAAGTGTTTGTGTCTTTGCATTTTATGGCCCCTCTTCCCCTCTTTGTTCTGTTTGGAAAAGAAGCATGTTAGAGAGTGGCCATTGCCCCTTCTAGTCTTGTACTTTGTAGAGAAAGGATGTAGCTGAGATAGCTGTGTTGTTATTTTCTCCCAGTTACCCATCCCTATGGTAGAATTGTAGTAAATCTTTTATATTTTAAACACACAATGGACTCTGCGTCTGATTATTGAACTCTGGCATTGCTAGGCTGTTTTTAACTCTGCTGAATTTTATAAAAACTCCAACAAGCAGGCTGTCTTATATTTCACAGATAAGATCACAGATTGCTATTAGACTGCAGTCCTAGGCAGAGTGACAGTCCTCTAAGCCCATTGACTTGACTTCAACCAGTTTAGAAGGTAGTTTGAGAGGATAGGCATGTTGGTCAGCAGTAGAACAAAGCTCGAGTCCAGTGGCAACCTTAAGACCAGCAAAGTTTTATTCAAAGTGTAAGCTTTCATGTGCAAAGCACACTTCTTCAGACAAATGGAACAATGCCCCCCAGTACTGCTGGACTCCAGCTTCATTTGCACATCTTTTTGTTAACTCTCGCATCTACGTGCTAATCTGCTACTATCCATTACCAGCCACCTGATCCAATTTCAGCTCTGCATATGCATCTTGGCTCTGAGTGGCCCCCTCCTAATGGCTGCCCCCACCCTCTTTCTTCCTGTAAGTAACCCTTGAGGAGATTTTGTTCCATTTGTCTAAAGAAGAGTGTGTGCACACGAAAGCCCATACCTTGAATAAGACTTCGTTGGTCTTAAAGGTGCCAGACTTTGTTCTGCTGCTTCAGACCGGCATGGCTACCTGCCTGGATTTTTCTGCTGTAGAACAGTTACATTTGAGTCCAGGAGCACTTGTGAGCTTTCAAGAGTCGAAGCTCCCTTCAGCAGCCGTGAGTCTAAATGGAGATCTCTGTATCCTTTTCTCCTAGTCAGAAGGTGGGAGGGGAGTTGTAAAGACTGCTTGTAAAGGATGCAAAGGTACAATGCATATTTAACCAGCTTGTTTAGAGCAGAGAGGAAATGCCTGGGGAGAGAACATTAGCATCTGCAGTGAGATAAGAATCCCTGTTCAGCACTGGGGGGGGGGGGGGTGTCCATTGCTCTGAACTTGTGAATGAACTAAAATTCAGCAAGTCTTGTACTGCAATTTCCACTTGAAGTTTCTTTGTTTGAGGACTGCCACTCTTAGGTCAGCAATGGAATCACCTGGAAGATTAAAACGTTCTCCCGCTGGTATTGGAGAGTTGTGGTTTTTAATGTTGGAGTTATGTCCATTTTTTTTCTTTTGCAGAGGACTGAGCTGCTTGTTTGACGTCGAGAGTGGAAGGACATTGCTGACATTTGATGGCATGTATACGTTGGAAGATGAACAAGTGAATGAGTCTGAGATGGTATGGCTGGTGTTTTTAGGTCTAGTTATTATGTTGTCCGAATGGATATATGGACAGAGTTGCTGTATTGGTTTGTTGCAGGCCCTGAGACTCTTGTTAGCCTCCAAGGTGCTACTGGACTTGGAACTAACTGATTTAGAGGGATGTCACTTAGCTGAGGATTCTGTTATAAGGGTGGATCCAATGATCCTCCAAGAAGCCTTCCTCCAAAGTGTCTTCCTCTTCCAATGGAAGAGCACTTAAGTTGGAGGAAGGCTTCAGACTTTGCTCAGTGGAAGGGTAGGACCGGTGTAGGATCTATCCCACTAGCAGTTTTCTTGTCACTGCTATACCTTTACAGTGCAATCTGAGTTATATTGTTTGAACTCCATTGAAGTCAATGAACACAGAAAGAGGAGGGATGCTGTATTACCATGCTGCATTACTTTCAAAAAATAAAACTACAAGATGTAGAGACAAATTTAGAATTCCAGTCTAATACTTTGTCAAACAAAGCATGCAAAATATGATGCATCGCAAAAGCACAATAATCTAAACAAATATGAATGGTATAAACCTTGAAGCAAGGAGAGCCTAATATGTATGTAATTAAGAGTAATGAGGTATAATTAAGAGAAAATTCAGGCTGATTACCATGAAATTAGATCTATTACAGTATGCAGTACACTATTTCCCTTAACAAAGCAGAGAGCACCAATTACTGACCTAAATGATCTCTGTTCACTTGCAATTTCTGTGATCCACAGAATGCTGGAGATCTGTAAAAAAAGGAATTATGAAGATTAGTAAGTGATATGAATGTACTTTATATAGCTTGATCCATATTTTGTAATGCAATTTTGTTTCTCATGGTTTACCACTGTCCCATTCTATTCAGTAAGCATTTAGGTGGGGAAAACTGACCAATGGGGAAAGAAAGAAGTTGCCCTTTTTTTCACTCTTCCCTCTAACCTAAAATCCCCACTAACATGTTCAGTTAATAAAGTTATTTTGTAGCAACTTATTATGGTAACTAGCCAGCCCAAACTATAGAATTTCCAGCAGTTCCCAGAGAAGTATGACATCATTTTCAGGTTTTCTCAGGAAGTGACATAATATGGTTCCACTCCAGTCTCCAGTCTCCACCCCCCCCCCCCCC
>NW_015168668.1:129031-265725 GCF_001447785.1 Gekko japonicus | reverse complement strand
GCCAGTAGCTGGCACCTCTAATAAATTGTCAAAAAATAACTTTTATTAACTGAACAAGTTAGTGGGGATTTTAGATTAGAGCAAAGTGTGGGAGACTTCCTCCCCCTCCCAGTTAAAAACAAAGTTTCCATCAATTCCTAGAGAGGCATGATGCCAGTTCCTCATTTCCCCTGGCAGTGACATAATTATGTCAGCCCGATGGCAATTTTTTAGTTTATATTTCCCTCACCCACTGACAGAGTGGCAGCTGGCAGTGAGGGTTTCTGGCAAGAGGTCTTCCACCATAATAGAAGACCTGGCAACTCTATGACAAATTAACATCAATTTATAGAATTAGTGTGCAAGGGCCATCTTTGATCTTATTCAGGACTCTAAGAAGTGAAAAAAATGAAACTTCTGCATGGTCTGTGTTCTCATCCATGTGGTTTCTGCTAAATGGCAATTATACTCGAACTGTATAATGCGTGAAGCAGGCTGAGAACTATATGCCACTCCAAAGCATACCCCTATACCACGAGTTCATACATCTAAACCCCCCACTTTACCTCTTATCTGTACTTCAGCCTTTTAAAATTCTTCAGCTCTATTCACAAGTGATTAAAACTACATGAACATATGAAGCAGCCTTAAAAGTACATGAACGTATGAAGCAGACTGTTGATGTGTCAAGGTCAGGTCCCAGGCAGAGGACTCTCATATCACCTATTACCTCAGTCTTTTACCTGGAGACACTAGGGATTAAACCTGGGACCTTTTGCACGCAAAGCAGATGCTCTACCATTGAGCCACAGCCTCTTCTCTTTAGCAAGAAATTATCTATTCTGGGATTAACCTGGATGGAACTAGATGTTGCAAAGGAAATCAGGAATTCATAACCATATTTCACATCCCCCCACTATCTTCTCTTTTCCTAAAAGCCCCCATAGCATCTCCCCTTTTCCTTCTTCCTTCACTCCTTCCCAGCCACCAGCCAACCTATCTTTATCTTTCCTTCTGTCTTCAGCTTTTCCTCCTTCCCTCCCCCTAACACCCTCTCCCTGGGAAAGATATGGCCCAGGAGAACATGCAGGGACTTGTAGGGGGCACCTCATTCCCCCGTATCCCTCTTTCCCTTCTTTTGGCAGCCCCCATATACTCCCCTTTCCCTGCTTCCTTCTTTTCTTCCCACACCTACTAACCAACCTAACTTTTATCTGTCTCCAATTTTCAGCTATATGTATTATTTATTTTCTTCATTTATAACCCATCTTTCTCTACAAAGTGGCTTACACCATTTTCCTTTCCTCCCTTTTATCCTCAGAACAAGTCTGTGAGGTAAGTTAGGCGGACAATGTGTAACTGGTCCAAAGCTGATTGGGAAGGTGGAGGTCTTGGAGGACATTATGCTTCCCACGTTCAGTGGTGTTCAGCTGACCTTTGTTGATTCAGTTGAGAGCCTAGGGGTTATACTGGACCCAATGTTATTACTGGAGAAGCAAATCAATGTAGTTGCAAAGGGCTTCCTTTCAACTCAGCCTAGCCTGAAAGATGGCCCCTTATCTTGATATGGCTGATCTGGCCACCTGGATCCATGCAGTGGTAACATCAGCACTTGACTGTTGTAATGCACTCTACAAAGGTCTCTCCTCAAAGTCAACTCAGAGACTCCAGATGGTGCAGAATGCTGCAGCTCAGTTACTATCGGGAGAGCTGAAGTATAGAAATTACTCCTATTGTGAAGATATATCCAGGTGGTCAGCTGTGTTGGTCTGAAGCAGTAGAACAAATTTAGAGTCCAGTGGCAACTTTAAGCCCAACAAAGGTTTATTCAAGGTATGAGCTTTCATGTGCAAGGCACACTTTTTCAAATACATTGGAATGGTAGGTAAGGTTCAAACTTATATACAGGGACTTAACAGAAAATTAACATGCAACATGATGATGTTTAAGTTACCATGGCTGCCACTCCAGGACATCTGCCAGAGTTTGACTCCTCGAACCCAAAACTTTGGGAAACCTGGGTAGAACAGCTGAAGTACTTCATCCTGTTCCAGGGCATCAACAACGCAGGCAAGAAAAAGGCTGTCCTGCTCAGCGCCTGTGGAATGACCACCCTAAGGCTAGTCCAGGGCCTTGTCGCACCCCTCACCTTGGAGGTGGCCATGTACAAAGCCCTCCTCAAGGCGCTCACTGATCATTTCGCACCTAAACCCACAAAGATGGCATGCTGCATGGTTTTCTGCATGCGCCAACAACAACCTAATGAGACGGCCGCCGACTTCGTGGCCGACCTGCGTTGGCTGCCCCTCCACTGTTCACGAACTTTGACGAATCCCTCTTGAATCAGTTCGTGATGGGCCTCTGGGAGGTGAAACTCCATCGCAAGCTAATCGGGCTGGAAGAACTCACCCTGGTGAAAGCACTTTGTGAGGCCACAGTGTTTGAGAAATCTCAGTGAGACCGCCAAGCCCCCACTGCACACCAGACATTCGTTCCTTTGGCTTTGGAGGCGTCTGATGAAGACGAGGCCCACCAAGTCCACCGCCCGGCTCGCCGCAGCTCACGACCGACGACAACTCATGCTCAGCCAGCCAAGACCAACACATTGCATCCCTGCGCCAGCTGCGGAGAGGCCCATGAACATTACTTCTGCCATTTCTGTGATGCGACCTGCGGGCCTGCAGCAAGACCGGCCACATTGCACACGCTTGCCATTCTAAAGGAACCGGGAGATGCACCACCGCGCACCAGGAGTCAGAGGATCTACACACTGACAGTCCACCAACATCAGATACTGAATTTGCTCCGGGATATCCCAGACAAAATTAAAGTGACTGTGTTTATAGAGGGGAAGATGGAACTGGACACAGGGTCCTTCATCTCCATCATCTCGGAAGAGACTCTCAGGAGGCTCTGTCCACATGGGGGTCCCTGCCTGAGGCCCGATGGCTTCACCCTCCAGGACTTTCAGAAGAATGAGGTGGCCATTAAGGGGTGGGGAAAATTCCATGTGAAGTACCAGCACATTGAAGGACACTTGGACTTGGTGGTGGAGGAAGGATGGCTCACCAGCTTGCTTGTACAGTCTTGGTTTGTGCCATCGGGGTTCAAAGTAACAGGGGTGCACCACATGTGGTCCGCTGACTTCAGAAACGTGTGTGACGAGTTCCCAGCCATCTTCGATGGGACACACAGCCAGTACATGGGTCCCCTGGTATCGCTCCAACTTAACCCCGAGGTGCGCCCCATCTGCCTCAAGGCCTGGAGAGTTCCATTCGTGCTCAAACCCCAAATTGAGGTGGAACTGGACTGTTTCGTGGTGCAAGGAGTGTTAGAGCCAGTTCCCCATGCCACCTGGGAGACCCTCATCATAACCCCGATAAAGCCGAATGGTGATGACCGCATCTGTGCAGATTATAAATACACAATCAACAAGGTGCTGGCAGACCACACTTATCAGATGCCAGTCGTCAGCCATGTCCTTGCAGCATTAGCAGGAGCCAAAGTCTTTGGGAAGTTCGACTTGGTCCAAGCGTATCAGCAACTCCCAGTGGACGAGCCAATGGTAGAGATCCAAACCATTGTCACGCACCGGGGGGCATTCCGGGTCAAGCAGTGGCAGTTTGGGGTGAGTGTGGCTCCGGGAATCTTTCAGAATCTGATGGACTCTCTTTTGAAAAGAATTCCTAGGGTCCAGCCGTTTTTTGATGATGTTCTGATCGCTGCCCCATCAAAGGAGGACTTCGCCACCCGCCTATGCGCCGTGCTACAGCGTTTTGACTCCGCCGGTCTGAAGGTGAAGTGGGAGAAGTGCCTCCTGGGAGTTCCCCAGGTGGAGTTCCTTGGTTTCTCCATGGATGTGGATGGCATCCACCCTGCACCAAACAAGGTTCACGCCATCAAGAATGCCCTGGCCCGGGGAGATCCATGCATGCGCTAGATACGAGAAGACGTGCCTCCAGCCCTCTCCACCAAACTGAAGGAATAAGGCCGAATATTAACACAGAAAGGTAACTAGCTGCTCGGGAAAGTAGAAGAAAAAAGCCTTTAATGAGGAAAGATTAGAAGCAGGAAGACGGAGGGAGAAAACAAAAACAAAAAAACCAGCTAGAGATAGCACTAACTGGGCGTGGGGCCAAGGCCATTAAGCAGCACCTGGAGGCTGTAAACAACCTAATTATGGCAAAAACCATCAGAGAGCTATCTGACCAGTTGGCTTCCTTCCAAAAAATTGTAATTGATGACCTGGCAATTTTGAAAAAAGACATGTCGCAAATTGCCCAAGAGATTAGCCAGGTCAGAGAAACGGCTCAGGAGGCTAAACAGAAATCTGTTGACAACCAAAATAAGATTGAAGAGCTCACAAAAAACTTGGCAAGACAGTCAGACCGACAAAGAAGGAGAAATATGATAATTGCAGGCATTACCGAAGAGATAACGCCGAAGCAATTAGAAGGGACCCTCTGTGAGTTTTTTAAAGAACATGGCGCTCAGGTTGAGCCAGCAGATATTGAGCGAGCCCATAGATTGTTTAAAAAAACAAGAGGGGGGGAGCCCAGACAAGTAATAATTGCTTTTGGAAGGGAAAAACTAAAAGATGAAGTCTTTAGGACTCTTAGGAGCATTAAGGATTTAAAGTTCCAAGGAAAAAAAATCTACGTGAGTCATGACTTCAGCCAAGAGACGCTGCAGGAGAAGCGGCTGCTTAAACCTTATGCACAACGGCTTCATAAAGAAGGAATTAGCTTTACTTGGGGATACCCCATAACTTTAATTGTGTTTCGGGACGGCAAGAGATATAGAGCCAGGAACCCGACAGAGGCAAACAGAATGCTTAATGAACTGGGAGTGGATGCCAGCAATTGTGAGGAGGGAGAGATGGAGCACGACAGTATCCCAGACACAGAAGGAGAAGAGTCGAGGCCACACAGCTCCAAGCGGTACAGACGCGACTCCCGAGCAGCAAGCAGCTAAAGGGAAGTACATATTTGAGATTGGGCCTAATGGTAACTAATGTGAAAAGAAACGAATGGTGGAGAGGAGGGGGGATGCGGGATCTCTGAAATGTGGAGAGAAGGGGTGAGGAACCCCAAGGAAGTTTCTCTACCACTTGGGAGGGGGGAAGGGGGATGGGGAAATATTAGGGAAATAGCTAACAACCTTCAGCCATGGGAGAGAGGTAGGAAATTCACCAAAGAATATGGCTAGACTAATTAAAATACTCTCACTTAATGTAAACGGCTTATCCTCAAATCTTAAGCGCTATAGGCTAAGCAAGATGGCAAGGGATGAAGGGATTAATCTAATGTGTATTCAGGAAACGCACAAAGCAAAAAGGGACCTTAAGCCACTCCTTAATATCCCAGGATGGTTAACTCTGATTGAATCTAGAGGTACCAACAAAGCAAGGGGGGTGGCGATATTAGCGAACAAAAACTTGAATATAGAGGTAGTGGATAGCATGGCGGACAAAGAGGGTCGATACGTAGTGGTTAGATGTAAGATAAACAAAACATACTTTACAATTCTCAGCTTATATGCACCAAATAGAGGTCAAAAGAAGTTCCTAAACAAAGTTATGAAAAAGACCCAAAACTTAGTTCAGGGAGATTTATTGGTCACTGGCGATTTCAATGTGAATATCATGGATACCACGAAACAGAGCAAAAGCCTTGTAAACCAATGGGGATTAAAGGAGGCACATGAATTAACTGGTCAAAAGTCTACTCCCACCTTTTTCTCCAATAGGTTTAGAACCTATTCATGTATAGACTTTGTGCTAGCCAAGGAAACTAGAACACTTTTAGTTAAAAGGGTCCGAACACATCCAATTTGGATCTCAGACCATGCCCCAATAACTGTGGAGATAGACCTGAGGATAGAAGGAGCCACGAGACAGTGGAGATACAATAATCTAATTATGGCAAAAAAAGAAGATAAGGAACATATAGAAAATCAAATCAGACTATACTTTAAAGAAAATAGGCACACAGTAACTACTAACACACTGTGGGATGCAGCTAAAGCAGTAATCAGAGGGCATTGTATAAAGAAAGAAATAAACATTAAAAAGGAGTGGTATCAAAATAGACAAAAGAAAATCCAGGAGTTGAGAACACTCCAGCAGCAACAAATGAAGGGATTTAGCCCACAAAGACAGACCCAAATTAGAGAATTACGGAAAGAACTAGATAAGTTAGATCTTATAACCCTATGGAAAAAAGAAACACTAATTAAAAATGAATATTGGAGGAGTAGTATAAAGTCAACTCAAAGACTAGTAAAACACTTACGAACTAGGAAAGAAAAACAAAGCGTGAAGAGTATAAGAGAAGGCTCCAGAGCAAAGGAAGATCCAAAAGAAATCAGGGAGGCCTTTGCACAATTCTATCAAAGTTTATATAAAGAAAAAGAAAGGGCAAAATTTGAGGAAAAAATACAGGCCACAATAACATCAGAAGATAGACAAGAACTAGGAAAGGACATAACGATACAGGAAATAGTCGGAGTAATTGGGAAACTAAAAAAAGGGAAATCGCCTGGGTTAGATGGATTTACAGCAGAGTTCTATAAAGAATTGGTAGAAGTCTTAGCACCAGAACTTCAGACAACTTTCAATGCAATAATGAAGGGGGAGCAAGCTCCGGACTCATGGAGAAAAGCAGAAATAGTAGTGATCCCCAAACCACAAAAAGATCCGGAAATTGTGAGCTCATACAGGCCAATTAGTTTGCTCAATCAGGATTATAAAATCTTTCTTAAAATATTAGCAAACAGACTAAAAGAGGTGATACCGAAACTAATTAAAGGGGACCAATATGGGTTTGTGAGTGGGAGGAATATAAGTCACCCGATCAGAAATATCCTCAATGTAATAGAACATGGCCAAAAACAAAAGTTTGCCCTTCTTAAACTTGATGTGTATAAGGCCTTTGATACGCTTTCCCATGGGTATATTTGGAAGATCATGGATGAGTATGGGATAGGGGAACGATTTAAGAATGCAATACAAGAAGTATATAAAGGAGGGAAGGCAGTGGTAAGGGTAAACGGAGGGCATTCAAGGGAGTTTAATATTCAGAGGGGAGTAAGGCAGGGATGCCCTGTCTCTCCGTATTTATTCATTATGGGGATTGAGATATTAGCGGAAAGAGTAAGGAACAATGGTAGAATAGATGGATACCGTATTGGTAATGAGGAACTAAAGATTAATCTGTTTGCAGACGATCTAATGATAACTATGACAAACCCTAAAGAGGGAATCAAAGAAATAAAAACTATACTGGAGGACTTCGAAGCATACTCAGGGCTAAGAGTGAATATAGACAAGTCAGAAATTATGTATTTCAATGTAGGCATAGTAGAAAGAAGGGAAATTGCAAGGATGACAAATATAGGATTAGGTACCAAGACAATAAAATACTTAGGGATTGAAATTAGGAAGAATTGGAAAAAAACAGTTGAAGGGAACTTCAAAAAGGCTTGGAAGAAGGTCTGTAAGGATATGAAAAAATGGGCAAATAAAAACTTAAGCATTTCAAATAAAATAAGAACGGCCAAAATGTTTCTCATTTCCAGGTTAATGTACCTACTCCAAACGCTCCCATTAGAAATAAACATACAACAGTTGGAACAATGGAACGGAACAATTAGAGAATGGATATTTGGAAACAAAAAACCCAGAACGCAGAAAAAGTTTATATATAACCCACAGAATGTAATGGGATGGGGCATACCCGATCTGATAGGTTATTATGAGGCTTTCAATGTTAAGTCATTGATAGAAATAGGAGAAGATGTAGATCAGAAATGGGTCAGACTGGAAAATGAATTAAATAAGGGAGTAGGGAGATTTGGCATCTTCACGAGGGAAGTGAACAAAGCGTGTGGTAAGGCAGTGGGACCTAGAAGAACAGCGTTGAAAATATGGAAAAAGTGGCAACCTAACTGGTTGAGTAAACCTTCTGACTGGGCACCACTAGAAAGCTTATATGAGGAAAGCAATGACCCCTATTGGTGGAAAGCTCTCAAAGAAAGGGGATTATTTAGAATAAAAGATATGTATGGAGAAGGAGGTCAACTTAAACCCCTACAAACAATAATAGAGGCAATAGGGAAACAGTATTGGTTGAAAGGGATGGGACTATACAACGCAATTAAAAATAAGCAGCAAAAGAGGGGGGGAGAACCAGAAGAAATTGCAGAAGCATTGTATAAGGAAAAGAGAAAGACAGGTAGAGGTCTAGCGGGCAAGGTATATAAAAGAATGACCGTTGACGAGGAATCTATACTTAAAAGTGTTCAGGAGAAATGGCATAAAGAAGGATTAACCTCAGAAACAACCCTAAAAAAACTAATGACGGGGATTAAAAAGATTAAATTTGATAAATTTAGAGAAATGGAGTTGAAATGCTTCACTAAATGGTACCGGACGCCAGCGCAATTAGCTAATATGATACCCGGGGTGAGTTCGAACTGTTGGCATTGCAACCAGGTAAAAGGCTGGTACTCACATATGTGGTGGGAATGTGCCGAAGTACAGGAGTTTTGGAAGAAAATATTGGACAGGGTAAAGGATAAAATAGGAGTATCAATACCAATAGATATCAATTTAATAACATTAGGCACTATGAAGAGCGAAACAGTAGAACTTAAATATCGAGAGGTATTCAAGGCAATGATATTAGCAGGGAAAGCAGTTATAGTATTAGGATGGAAAGACAAGAACAAGTGGACTATGGAGAATTGGAATAACTATCTTTTTGAATACATCCAATCAGATATCGTTTCCCTGATGATGGAGGAGAAAACCTGGGAAGAGAAGAAGAGGAAGACAAAAGAAAAATGGTCGCCATACTTTGAATGGATCAGAGAGGATAAAGCCGAGAAGGATACTCAATGGAAACTTTGGACTTTGTGCCCGTGGCTGAAGCAATGAAGGAAGAAGAAAGGGGAGGGAGGACTGGGGGAGGGAAGGGGGAAGGGGGGGAAGGGGGAAAATATTTGTACAAGGATGAAATGTTGACTGTGAGATATTGGGTTAAAATAAAAAGACATTTCACCAAAAAAAGAGAATGCCCTGGCCCCCATGTCCAAGGCAGAGTTACAGGTGTTCTTGGGGTTCCTGAACTTTTATCACTCCTTCCTGCCCCATAAAGCCACACTTGTGGAACCCTTCCACTGCCTGCTCGACAAGAAGGCCCCCTGGGTGTGGGGCCAGAGGCAAGCCGCTGCATTCCAGGCAGTAAATGAGCTCCTTGCAGCGAACGACATCCTCGCCCACTTTGACAGGACATTGCTGGTTGTCCTGGCATGCGACGCTTCTCCCCATGGCATCAGCACAGTCCTCGGCTATCGGTTGCTAGATGGGCAGTAGGTGCCGGTAGCCTACTACTCCCGGACCCTGTCATCGGTGGAACGGAACTATACCCAGATCGACTAGGAGGCCATCGTGATTGTGGCCGGGGTGAAAAAGTTCCATGACTACCTGTACAGCCATCCTTTCACCATCGTGACTGACCACAAGCCCCTGCTCAGTCTGCTTACCCCCGACCACCAAACGCCACAGATGTTGTTGCCCCAGGTCCTCCGCTGGTCCATCTTTTCTGCCCTCCAATACAGGCCGGGGAAGTCCATGGGCCTTCATAGACCTGGTCCCGGTGCACCAAATCCTGCTGATGGAAGTCCTGGCGGACCGGCCTCGGCATGCTGCAGATGTCTCCCGCCACACCGCCAGGGATCGTCTTCTCTCCCGTGTTCTAGACTGGGTGGGGAGGGGGTGGCCCACCAGTCGGGTGGACCCTGAATTCACCACATTTACATCCCAAAAAGATGAACTCTCCACGCACAAGGGGTGCCTCCTCTGGGGAAGCCAGGTGGTGGTTCCATCGTTGCTGCGAAAAGGGGTGTTGGGAGCCCTGCACGAGTCCCACCTGGGGATTTTGAAGATGAAGGCACTGGCCAGAAGTTATGTGTGGTGGCCAGGAATGGACAGGGAAATAGAGGCCCGGGTCCAGTATTGCCAGACATGCCAGGAGACATGCCCCAAACCTCCAAAGGCCCCGGTACACCAGTGGGAGTCCACCCACAAACTGTGGGCCCAGCTACATTTGGACTTCGCTGGCCAGTTCCAGGGGAAGATATTTTTTATCCTAGTGGACTTGTATACCAAATGGTTGGAAGTCATGCCAGTTGCTTCCACCTCATCCCAGGCCACTATCTGGGTTCTGAGGCACATATTTAGCACACACGGCCTGCCGGATATGGTGGTAACTTACAACGGCATGGCCTTCACCTCCGGGGAGTTCCAGGAGTTCTTGGAACAGAACCTGATCCGACATGTGCGGTCTGCTCCTTTCCACCCGGCTTCCAACGGCCAAGCCGAACGAATAGTGCAAACCACCAAGGACGCTCTCTGGAGGCTCACCCATGGAGATTGGAACTGACGGCTAGATGTCTTCCTGTTCAGCCATTGCCCCACAGAACTCTTGACACAGCTGGACTGCCTTCACCCAGACTGGGCCCCAGAGTTATGCCCTACCCCGGTGAGTCAGGAGGCCCCCTGCGGATTCTTCCCAGGGGACCCCATCTTCGTGTGGAACTATGCCAGCAGTCCGGCATGGTTTCCAGTGAGGGTGACCGAGTAACCGGACCTCTTTCATACAAAGTTTCTACAGAAGGGGGCCAACTTCTACGAAGGCACATTGACCAACTTCGCCACTGCGTGCTGCCTGAGGAACCGGACCTAACCGTGGCCGAGGAAGAGGATGACAGCCTGGAACCTGCATCACCACCAATGGAGAGCAAGTCTCCTCCACACAACAGCACAACCCTGGAAGGATGAGCAACCGAGAGCCCCGCACAAGCTGTGATGGAGCCCCCAGCCTCGGTTCCAGCACCACAGGACTCCCTAGAGGTCTTCCCTTCACCGAGCCCAGCCCGGGTGCTGGCACCACCACCACAGGAGCCCCGGTGCTCGCAAAGAGAGCGGTGCAAGCCAGCGTACCTCGAGGACTATGCCAGTTAGGGGCTTCAGAACCTAGGGGGGAGGGGTGTCATGTACTGATACAGTTTCCCTGCAACACGGGGCTGCCAGAGTATGGGTGAGCTTGGGGAGGTAAACAATAGACCATCAGGATCCTAGCTGCCACCAATTTGAATGCTATGGTTGTGTAAATAGCCTATTGTTGGGAGTGGGTGTGTGATGGGTGTGCTGTTTTACGGGCTTATAAGCAGGTCGCCCAGCTAGAGTTGTCCTTAGTTTGAGCTGATTCACTAATAAACTATGAGCTGATCACTACACGTGTCTCGAACCCAATATATTGCACCCGGCATCCCGCAAACTTCAAAAACTGAATTATTAAGGAGGGCATTTTTACACAGGTAATGGGGCTGTGATGAAACAAAATGGTTCAGAAAGATGCACTGGTAAAGGGATAGAACTGTAGTTTATACTGCTATGGACAATACATACTGGCTGCTGTGGTATGTATCATCCTACTATGACATTTCTGCATCATTTAACATGTCATACTCATGCTTAAGCTTTTTTTTCAGCTCTGTTTCAGATATCTACTTGGTTCCAGAGTCCTGCAGTCCACTGTTCATTGGGTGTCTCATCATGCTGATTGTATTGACTTAAACATTTGCTTTGAGTCTCAGTGAGAAAGGCAGACTATAAATAGCATAAAGAAAATAAAGAGGCAAACGTTTTTGAGACAAAACGATACTTTTCCTCTCAGCTGGATAAATGTGAAAGTTCCCATGTGGCAAAACAGTTATTTTTGCTACCTAGTAAATGCTAGTTTTTCATTTTTAATATTCCAGCTTTTGATAAGCAGCACCCTTCTCAGACAGAAGTACGTTGCTACATGAAGAATGAGTGGGACATTCCAGTCTAAAACATGTGTCTATGGCGTGTCTGCAATATGCACTTTCTTGTTTAATTAAAAGGTCTCCATAATTTGGAAAGAAGCTGAATGAAAGCAATGACATGATGCATCTGGAACAGACAGAATGGATGCAACAAGTATTGTTCTGAGAGAGATTCAATTTGGTTTTTCTTGCACCCCATGATGCCTTCAGGTTACCATTTCCACACTCAGGGAGCTTGTGATGAATGGAACCTGCTCCCTTCTAAACGGAGTAGTATTTTCTTCACAGTATTCTCTGTTCTAGATTATAAGCCATTTTATCAGTACATGGTTAAATACTGAAAAGTATAGTTTTGTATTTTCATATCTGGTGGTTCGGTAACTTCCTACCAATAGTGATGTTGCAGTCATTGCTAATGTCTTTGTGACAGGATCTGGAGGCGGGGGGGGGGGGGGGGGGGGAGTGTACACAAGAAAATGCTGAACCTTCTATTAGGGATGGGCATGAACTGTGAAACTGTAGTTTGGTTCATGGTTCATGGCATACTCAGTTTGGAAATCACGAAACGTCATGAACTCTTCAGGGCTAATAGAACCGGTTTGGTTTATGAGGTTTGTGACATGATAGAACAGCCTGCCCCCCGGTGTGCTAGAGACACCAAACTCACAGGGGTTCTCTGGCTGACTGTCCTCTACCTGCCCTCTAAACCTGGTGAGGATTGGGTTTATGGGGTTCAAGTTACACCTCCCCAAAGAAGGTACCCCCAGAAAGCACAGAAAATGGCAGAAATGATAGACACAGGTTCAGGAGTGTATAGAATGTACCCTGTGCAAGCTAGAGGCATAAAACTCACAGGGGGTCTTTGGCTGACTCTCCTCTACATAGCCTCCAAGTTATGTGCAGACTGGACTTAGGAGGTCCAAGTTTTGGCCCCCAAAGGAGGGGGTTTGAGTTTTGGCCCCAGGAAAAGTGTGAGGTGCAGATTCAAAAGTGTATAGAATGGACCACCTGCAAGCTATACACATCGAGAGCATGGGGAACCTCACCCTGCCACCTGCTCCTCTACCATCTCTCCAAATTGGGGGCAGATTACATTTCTGGGGTCCCAGTTATGAACCCTCAAAAAAGGTCTCCCCAGTGTTGTCTCTGGAAAAGACAGCTGCAGTTACAGAAGCCTATGGAATGGCTTGGGAACAAGCCAGTGACACCAAACTCACAGGGAAACGTCATCTGGGCAAACCACCCTCAGCCAGACACTGTAAACAAGGCAAGCACCTGCTCTACACTCACAGACACACACACACACACCGGCTCCCAATGCAAGTTCTGAAGGACAGAAAGGCAGACATGACAAGAGCCCCACAACAGCTTGGTGGGCACCCCGGCCATGTTAGACTAGCCTGGGAAGCATGCCCACAACTCTCACAGCCCCACCCCCAAGGCTGAAACATGCAAGTCCAGAATAGATCACGCCCACCAACCACAGTGAATTCATGTACTCTGCAGAGGAAAGGAGCTAGCTGGGCCACCCCTAATTCTCCAAAGGCAGATTTCAAATGACAGAAAGGCAGACATGACAAGAGTTCTGACAGAAGCTCCCCAAAGTAACCCCACAGCAGCTTGGCAGGCACCCCTTGCAAATACTGGAACCCAGTGAGGCCTGCCCACAATGCTCCCAGGCCCCCTCAGGCCTAAACATAGAGATCCTTTGGTCACAGCCCACATTGTAAAGATAAGAGATCCCCTGTTGTGAATTGTACAAATGTAAAGGAAAGGGGTTGTCAAATGGGGCTTGCTCGTATAGGCAGATGTTTGTTGAAGTAAATGTTTGCTGAGATGGATATTGTTCCAAGAGGTAGGTGTTGTGTTATGAGGTAGAGCTTGTTTCATAAAGTAGATGTTGTGTTATAGAATCGTAGAATCACACTTAGAAGGGGCCATGTAGATCATCTAGCACAAGCCCCTGCTCAATGCAGGATTAGCCAAGAGCATCCCTGACAAGTGTTTGTCCAGCTGTTGGTATAAGGTAGGTGTTGTTTCATGATGTAGGTGTTGGGTGAGGGAGCCCACACCCACTCAGCAGAAGCAGCCATCCTCCCAACCAAGTGCCAAGGGCACAACCCACAGGCCATATCACCCAGAGAGGAGGAGGAAGGGGGGAGACACAGGGGGACAACAGAAGGCCTGGATCTTACCCTGTGAGGTCCAGAGAAGGGTAGGCCAGCAGTGGGAAATTGAACTTCGAGAAGGCCAACTCGTCCACCCTGGCCAGACTCAGGTGGTAGTGGTGGGGATGGAGAATGTCTCCCAGGTGGGAGAACACCCACTCACTCTGGACACTGGTGGGAGGGCAGGAGAGGAAACTCATGGCCATACAAGAGAGGTTGGGCCAGATGGCAGCCTTGTGTGACCAGTACTCCAAGGGATCGGTGGAGGTGAGCTCAGGGAACTTGGAGAGGTACTCACTCACCATCACCTCTGCCAAAACCTCTGGCATCACACACCTGGCATCCCCACGGCTGCTGACCTCCCAGTTCACCACTGATAACCAGTAGTAGGGGTTCTCTCTGGTTGGGCTCTTTGAGGCAGAGGTGCTGGGCTCTGGCTCCCCCTCCTCCTCCTCTCCAGCCTCTTCCACCTGCTATTGCCTCTGGCCACATCTGTTGGTCTACACCTCTGTACTTCTTTGCAGAGGGAATGTAGCCTGGTGGTGATGCCCACTTGCAACCTCTCTGCCAGGGCCCTGAGCCATGAGAGAACAGGCATCCCCTTGGGGCCCAGCTCCAGTGTGGAGGTCAGCACCTGATCCAGCCCTTGAATCAGGGGGATGACTTGCCCCAGGCTGGCCATACAGGCACAGAGCACATGGGTGGTGTCCTGGAAGGGCTTGAGGACATGCACCGTTTGGGAGAGGGTCAACCAGATTGGAGTTGATGCTGTGCTCCTCTTCCTTGTGCAGGATGGTCATGGAAAATATGACATCTTCTGCTCTACCAAATGTGCAATTATGGCATAGGTAGAGTTCCAGCAGGTGGGTAAGTCGAGGATGAGCCAGTGTTCAGGCACAGTCCCCCTTCGCCTGCTTCTCATGCAGCAGGTGGGCAGACTTGATTCTGTGTGAGCAGTGGGTGGCCAGGCGCCTGCAGGTCTCCAGCAAGGAACACATCTCAAGGGTGGCAGAATCCCAGGTGTCCTTGACAGTTCTCCCCAGCTAGGTGAAGCATGTTTATCAGGCAGACGATGCCCTTTAGGTGCACAGCCTTCACCACTACCAGCATGTTGGCTCCCAGGTCTGTGAACATGTAGCTACAGATGATGTTGCCACCACCCACCCACTCCCTCAGGCTACTCTGTATCACAGTGGCTATGTTTTGTGCCATGTGGTTTGCATCCATCCACTGCTCATGGAGCAGAACTACTTTGTAGCCTGGTGGGAAGACTGTCCCCTCCTGAGGTCCTCTGGTTGCCACTAATGGGTGATGAGGGAGATGTATCCATGCTGCGAGCTGCTCCAGAGGTCCGCCATGAAGTTCACAGTTCTGTCTTGTGCTCTGGAGAGCTCAGCCTTGACCATCACCACTGCAGACGGTGCATGGCAGGGACGACTTGTCAGCTCATGGTTCTCCATGAGGGGACAGAGTACCAAGGAACCAGGTGTTGCAGCAGCTGGCAAAAGGCTACGTCCCCCACAAGAGAGAATGGTTGGCCATCCGCAGCAATCATCTCACCAATGAGGTGAGTGACGGCTTCCTGGGCCCTCCATGTAGCCCTTCTGAATGGCACTCCTGGTGTCCCTGAGGGAATGACCTTTTGGAGAGTGGCCTGCCTTTATGTATCACAGTGGCTATGTTTTGTGCCATGTGGTTTGCATCCATCCACTGCTCATGGAGCAGAACTACTTTGTAGCCTGGTGGGAAGACTGTCCCCTCCTGAGGTCCTCTGGTTGCCACTAATGGGTGATGAGGGAGATGTATCCATGCTGCGAGCTGCTCCAGAGGTCCGCCATGAAGTTCACAGTTCTGTCTTGTGCTCTGGAGAGCTCAGCCTTGACCATCACCACTGCAGACGGTGCATGGCAGGGACGACTTGTCAGCTCATGGTTCTCCATGAGGGGACAGAGTACCAAGGAACCAGGTGTTGCAGCAGCTGGCAAAAGGCTACGTCCCCCACAAGAGAGAATGGTTGGCCATCCGCAGCAATCATCTCACCAATGAGGTGAGTGACGGCTTCCTGGGCCCTCCATGTAGCCCTTCTGAATGGCACTCCTGGTGTCCCTGAGGGAATGACCTTTTGGAGAGTGGCCTGCCTTTATGTCCCACCCACGGCACCGCAGGGAGTCTTTCTTGGAGGGACCTCCTGCTCCCCCTCCACTTCTCCCTGCTAAGAGGGAATGGGCCTCTTCCTCCCACTGGCTGCTATTCTTTTCTCCAGCAGCAGCATGCTAGGGTACATTCTTTGCAGGTGCCTGCAGAGGACAGAGGAAGACAAGTATTGAGGTGTTTGCATCTGTCTGGATGTGGGTATGGCTCACCTGGCACAGGGGTCACTGGGGAGCTTGCAGAAATGTTTCCAAAGTGTGGGCTGGAAATGTGACTCCAGGACTGGAGAAGTTGGGAGGGACATCTGCTTTTTGGCACTGGGCTGGGAGGGGCCAAAGAGTGGTGTATTCAAGGCGGGATCAGCAATAAGGAGTCATGATGTAGAAGGGGAGGATACTCTCCTTTGAATCACTGCTGTCAGAGTCCTCCTCTCCAAAGAGTGTTAGCAACTAATGGTGTCTGGGCAGTGCTAACAGCTCTGTTGCCTCTGTGGAGAGTCCCAGGAAGAGATCAAGGAAAGGAGGCTCCAAGACCCCTGGTGATTCCCTGCTAGGGGTGGGCTCCAGTGGACTGGCAGGATGGGTTTGGTGCCTGGAGACAGGGGCCTGTGGTACAGGGTGTGTGTGGAGGGCTTCCCCCCCACACAATTAGCAACCTTTGTACCCACTTTCACCCTCATGTTCACAATAATGAGAGCAAGGCACCCAGTAACTAAGGTGTTCACAATAAGGAGGTGTTCACAATAAGGAGAGCATGGCACCACTTCTTCGCCATCCAGGCTAGAACTCCTGGCGGCAGTTGGCTTGCCAGGCCACCTCTCCATCCCCCTGGCTGCTTCTCCCTGGCCCCACCACAGCATCTGGCCAGCTGTCACAGCCATGAACCCATTATTTGGCCCAACCTCTTTCTCCTGCAGTACGAGCAAGTGGTCTGTGGTGCCATGGAACAGCAGCTGCAGCCGCCACTCTTCCTGTTTCCCAGTGACTTCTCAGACAGGGAGCTCTTGGCAGCAGTGGCCCCCCTTCACAGCAGTACCCCTGGCTGCCATGGCCCTCCGCAATTACCTGGGCTCCAATATCAATGTGCTCAAGACCTGTTCTCCAGTGGCCAAGTCTACTGCCATGGAAGCTGGTGGTGGGTAGGCCTGTTCTCCAAAGGCCAGATCCACCGGCCAGGAGCCCCATGGTGGGTAGACCTGTTCTCCAGTGGCCAAGTCTACCGCCATGGAAGCTGGTGGTGGGTAGGCCTGTTCTCCAGAGGCCAGATCCACCGGCCTGGAGCCCCAAGGTGGGTAGACCTGTTCTCCAGTGGCCAAGTCTACTGCCAGGGAAGAAGAAGAGGAGGAGGAGGAGGAGGAGATTGGATTTATACCCTGCCCTTCACTTGGAGTCTCAGAGAAGTTTACAAACTCCTTTCCCTTCCCCTCCCCACAACAGACACACCGTGAGGTAGGTGGGGCTGAGAGAGCTCTGACAGAAACTGCTCTTTTCAAGAACACCTGTGACAGAACTATGGCTTGCCCAAGGTCATCCAGCAGCTGCAAGTGGAGGAGTGGGGAATCAAACCTGGTTCTCCCAGATTATAGTCCGTGCACTTAACCACTACACCAAACTGGAGGGCTTGGCAGTTGGATTCAACCTCATGGCTGAAAGCATTCAAGCACAGCATCTCCTTCTGCCCTAAATCATGCCCCAGTCATTTTGAATGGACCAACTGAATTGTGACTCACTTTTGCTAGATCATTCCCCTGGAATCAAGGTGGGGGAGTAATACCTTGAGACATTATTCCAACCCACTTTTTGGGGGGGAGAAAACAGTAACGCTGCAGGGATTCAGCTTAGCAACTGGTGGTGGGCAATTGTCTGCAGGACTCTTGAGAGTCCCTTGGACTGCAAGAAGATCAAATCAGTCAATCCTAAAAGAAATCAACCCTGACTGTTCCCTGGAAGGCCAGATAATGAAACTGAAGCTCAAATACTTTGGCCACCAAATGAGAAGGGAGCACTCACTGGAGAAGACCCTGATGCTGGGAAAAATTGAAGGTCAAAGAAGACAGGGATGGCAAAGGATGAGATGGTTAGACAGTGTCACAGATGCAACGAACATGAAATTGAGCCAACTTCAGAGGACGGCGGAAGACCGGAAGGCCTGGCATGATCTGGTCCATGGGGTCGCGAAGAGTTGGACTCGACTATGCGACTGAACAACAACAACAAGACACACCACTTGCAGGTACAGGAAGGTTTCCCAGGAAATTACTCAGAGGAAGGAAGAATATGCTGCAATTTCAGCTGTTGAAACACTCTCCTACTGGGAGTATAGTAATCACACAGAGATAAGTATTCAGTTTATGTAAATATGCAGGCATGAAATGGTTATTGTCAGGGTGGCCCATCATTGACAAATTTCAGGCAGTAGCCTAGACCGGCCCCTGAAGGGGCGCCGCACGGACCTGCCCCCCCGCCCCCCCCTGCCAAAAGCCCTGCTCAACTCCCCACCAGGAGATACGTCCTGGCAGCCGCAGGGTCCTGGGTGCCCCGTCAGTTTACAGGGAGGGAGATTGGCAGCGCTGGAGAGCAGGAGCCACCTGCTCTGTCATTAAGCAGCGGCGGTGGATCTCAGCAGAGAGCGGCCGCCCTTGCTGCCGAGCCCAGCCTGCGCTGCAGGATGAGGCGCCAACAGCACGCCACCACAAGGCTTCTTTCCCTCCTTCCGTATGTGCTCGCAGTTACACTTACGGCTCTTGAAAAGTTACCAGCTCTGATTAATCTCTCGCAATGCGAAGTGGAGCAGAAAGTATCTGTCTGCCCCCCCCTGAGGGTGCCCCCCCACCTTGACACTGAGGAGGAGGAGGAGGCTCCTCCATTCCCTCCGACGAGGCTGCTGGGAAGCGCCTCCCCACCCGCCCCTTGGCACACCGGCCATGCCACCCTTTCACTCCCGATCCCCCTCCCCCTCACTGGGTGGGGCTGCTGGATGGTCTCTCTGGGGAAGGCGGGGGGGCTCCTTCTCCAGCCCTGCATACAGGGCCAGCACGGGGGGGGGGTGCACCACAAGGTAGCCTCGCCTAGTGTGTAAACAAACCTGGGGCCGGCCCTGGTTATTGTTTCTTATATATGTTATGCAGAAACAATCAAGAGGAAACATTATCTTTAACCAATACCACACATAAAAAGCAAAGTGGATGCCCTCAAAGTACCAACACTATGTCATAAACACATAAATACCAAATTCAGTCCCCAGTAAGTGATGGTGTGTAATGATTTTTTTAAGTGTCTAAAGTTATCTGTCATTTATAAAATCAGTACTCATCCAAGCCAGCATCCAACCCACAGTATAAAAAGCCAGTAATTTCCTTGCTTGCTGCATCCCCTAAATGTTGTTCCTTGGGGTCAGTAGCAAATCCTAAGGAGCAGCAAGGTTGGGGTCTCCAGTGGAAGGAGTTAATGGGTAGAAATTGTCACCTGCTTCCTCTTTAGAAAATGTAAGTGTGGCATCCTTGCTTATAGAGGAGACGGTTTTACCTATAAAACACTCCCTGTGTATCTAAACTTGGTAGATTTCTGCTGCCACCAGGAATTAAAAATTCCAAATCTCTCTCTTTTGGTAGAATGACCTAGGGTCTGGGCACTTGAGTACTATGTGGCCCTGAAGGAGGACTATTCTGATTTCTGGGATAAGTTTAAACAAATGATTTATCTCTGATAGGTTTCTGGTTATTTTGAACTGTTGCTGATGAAAGGAACTTGTAAATATAACTGGCAAAGCTTGGTCTCTTAAACTCCCAAAACTCCACTCTGACAGGTGTAGACACTCAGTCTGATCTCTCTCTCTCTCATATATATAACCACACAGGCTGAACTCTTTGTCTTATTCACACAGAATAGACTCAAAACTCATATTCACACAGACTAAACTGTTTGTCTTTTTCACACAGAATAGACTCAAAATCTCCCATAGTCACACAGACTATGCTCAAACTTCACACTCAGAATCACTCTCATAGACACCCCTCCTCCCACACTCTCAATCATCAGCCAATCACATCACACTTATCTCCCTCTATCACTCTTCTTACAGTACTGCAGTCAAACTAAATATTTAAAGAAACACACACACCAAAACATGAAATCATTACAGTAAGTGTCTTTAAGTCTTTGGAACGTGGTTGAACACATTGTTTACAGGTGTTCTTAATGGAAACCCTTGCAGAAACTTGTTCTGGCTGAAAATACTATTCAGGAGACTCAGGGAGTAGTCATATGACAATCCACAGTACCATATTCCAATACCGGTACATTTAAACACATTGCTCAATTTACATTAATGTTACAGTGGAATAAATCAGGAACAGTATACTAGCAAGTTTCTGCAAGGGTTTCCATTAAGAACACCTGGCAGGTAAGGTCTAGTTTTTAAAAGTGGTCTGACACACATACAAAAATATCTACATTATCTTTAAGCACTGTTAAAGTCTTTCCTAAAAGTATAATTCACTAGTAGCTTCTTAAAAAAAACAATAGTGCTCACATGGCATGCTAATAGAAAAACAACAGGCATTACTGTTACATTAACTTTCCAAAGGGCTGTGACAAAACATCAATAACAGAATGTAATACCTAATCATCCAGGGCTCAGCCACCCAGACAGCCTGATGAAATGAACCTGCCAATATCATTTTCAAGAAATGCCTTTTCACTGCCTGTGATTTTGTGTGCATCAAAAAAACCCAGGGATCAAGTATTGTTTCAAGAGACATTGATAACACCCAGAGATCATGGGTAAGCCAAAATGTACAGTTGACACTATCCCGAGCAAGGCACATTGGTGTCAGGAGACAACACTGCCATAGCCCCAGTATTTACTGGCTGCTGTGAGGGGGCAAGGAGGTTGGGGAGGCCTCTAAATTGCCAGAGACCTCTGTCATAAAGGGGAGTGGGTAGGCAGGCTGGTTTCACAGTATCTACAGAAAGTGGCGTGGCAACAATGAAAACATTTGGTTCTCCTGGGGTCACTAGGAAGCAAATGAAGCTGACCACCCCTCAGTGGCTGATAAGCAGGTTGACTAACCTCCTGTGGTTGGACCACAGCTTAACAGTTGTGACTACCAAACTGTAATAAATTGAAAATCTCTGCCTATTCCAAGTAGAAACTGCCTACAGGTGTATACCTGAGTTGCTTCCTAAGAGTGAGGAACAGCAAAGCTCTGGGGGAGGGACAGACATGATGACAGGGCAACCCGTGCTTGATTCGCATTGTTTTGCCACTTCCTAGTCCCTGCTGTTGCTTGAATGGGATGGGAGGAAAATGCGGGGAGTGTGAGATCAATTGATACCATGATGCTCTGTGAAGTCCCCAAAACTCTATGTTGCAATGTTGATCAATACTTTCTCTCCCCATGTCCTGCCCACCAAAGCTCTTGGCAACCCTACATGAAGTGCTTTGAACACTGAAAGTACTATGAAACATTAAATATGGACAGAGTTTTTTGCTGGTAGTCTGAATGCACTTGGATAGATGAGAATCTTTTGTTCTGTTTTGCTGTCAAGTTGCAGCCGACTTATGGCAACCTGTCAGGTCCATCAGTCAAACAAATGGAGTACAGTCTTCCAAGAAGCATATCCTTTGTTGTCAGTACTATTGGTCAGGAACACAAGCACTGTTAGGAATGAGTAAAAAGGGAAAGCTTACTGAGATATACAGAGTTCAAACGACCGCCCACACACACCCTTGGGCCAATCAGCCTGATTCCCGTGGGCGGGAAGGAATAACCAATGCAGCTGAGCTGGGAAAGGAAACCAGTCACACAGTTGATTAATATGAAGACACTACAACAAGACAGTGGTACAAGGTTACAGATAACAGGAGAGGCAAGCAGGGAAAGGAATGCTGCACCCAATCATACACAGGTCAGGCGGGTGCCCCCTCAGTCCATAAACCATATGGCAACGTAGCTGACACAGCCCCATAAGGTTTTCAAGGCAAGCGATGTTCAGATATTGTTTGCCATTGCAAACTGGTGTAGCAGCCCTGGTACTCCTTGGTGGTCTTCCATCCAAATACTGACCAGGCCCAACTCTGCTTAGCTTCCGAGATCTGATGAGATCAGGCTAGCCTGGGCTATCCAGGTCACGACCCTGAAAATCTATATTATGCTCTTATGCACTCTTATTGATATGAGAGATAATATAAAGTATAAAAGATTGTGACATTTAGCTTTTTTTACAAATTCCTTAAATTTAAGACCTTTCACTTTAAAAAACTGTGGCATTCCCATTATCCAAACCACATTTATCCCAAAGATTTTGGATTTAACTCTAGATCAGTGTGGATATTTTATATACCATCACAATATTAATGACGAAAATATCCAGTGACAGAATTATCTGGAAGATTTTGAATAAAGACTAAGTTTCCTTTTCATTATTAATCATCATTTAAAGTATTTCTTTACTCAACATAATCTTTCTTTTGTTTACAACATAAATCCTTGTCACATTAAGTGATTATAAATAGCACAAATGGCTAGTCTTTAATTAGGAGAGGGGGAAAAAATCAGTGAAGCATGAACTGTAGGTTAATGTAGAACAGGGTGTAAATCATTCAAGATGGGCACTCAGCATATTGTATCCTATTCCTTAGGCATTCCTTTGGAAAGAGTTGGTAATGAAAACAAACCAGTGTATCATTGCATGTATATTTGTATTTAATTAACAGGAACAATCTTTAAAATCTACTAAATAAATCAGTGAAGCATTGCAGCAAGTAGCAAATCAAACAGTAATACCTGAGCAGTAATACATATGACAGATCTGTAGAAACAAAACCAACCTGTGGAGAAGAAAAAGAAACAGATATGTAATGAATGTACACCACTCTCAAAGACGAAGGGTATAACATGTAGCAAACATCTAGCATGTGAAGAGTTATACTTTGTGTCAGGGGCTGGGGCGCAGGCAGAGGGAGTCCGAGTTCAGTCCGAGGTCAAAACTGAGCAGGAGTAGAGCAGGAGCTGACAGCGAAAGTCCAACACACAAACCAGGAGCAGAGTTGTTCAGAGCAGAGGTCAGAAAGCCGAGAGTTCAGAGCAGGGGTGGAGTCCGGAAACCAGGACGAGGTGGGTGCAAGAGTGTCACGAGATCGACTAGTTACTTCCACAAAGAAGCTGGCCTAAAGCGAGCTAAATACTCCTGTGCTGCTGTTTCCAATTAGTGCTTGGTGTGAGCGTCCAAGGGCCTGTTAAAACTTGGGGCTGAAGGACCATCTGCCCCACAAGCGAGCTTCCTGCTGCCGAAACGCCAAGTCCTGGTGGAGTTGGTCCCTTAAGCGAGCAACCCGCGGAGGTGAGTGGGGGGGGGGGGCTGTCTGCTGGTAGTTGTTCCTCGTCAGCTGTTATTGATGCGGGCGGCGATGGCAAACTGTCAGTTTCTGGAGCTTCAGCGGGGCCAGGTATGGGTTCTGCTGAAGCCATCAGCTCCCCCTCACCACAGCCCATGACACTTTGGTGCTGAAAAATCTAATACTGCAGCAGTACAAATGATCACCACTTCAATTCACAGATTTTTTTATTTTATTTTTTATTCTTTGGCTGGAATTTTTAATTTATCAATTTTAATGTTATGTTTCTTTATGCTATTTTATAAGCCACCTCTAGCAGGTTCCTTAGTAGAGATAGCATAAAAATCCCCTACATAAATCATTAATTTTATTAAGAAAATGTGTATTCTGCCTCTCCAGATCCACTGTAGGCAGATGACAACAATAAAACAAAACCAAGCATACAACTAAACTAAATAATAACAATAAAATGTAATAATCCTTGTGATACTGTGGGAGTTATATGAGAAAAGCTGTTTAATTAAGCCGGTAATTGCTCTTTGTGTCTAATTCTGTTGTGTTTACGCTGTTAAAAATTAATAAAAACAAATATTTTTAAAAAAATCCTTGCCAATAATAAAATATACTAGTAAAACTACCATTACAAGCAAGTCCAGGCATAAAAGCATGTGCAACTGAGTAGTCTAAAATTTAATTGATAAAACGGTCCTCAGGCTAGCAGCAGAACATAAACAGCTAAAAGAGAGGGAACCCTTTAGTTAAAAGCTTGGGTAAAGAGAAATGTTTTGGCTTGGTGCCTGAATAAAAAGAAAGATGGTACCAAGTGAGCCTCAAGTGCAAAAGCATTCCAAAGGTGAGGTGCCACTACTGAAAAAGCCCCGTCTCTGGTCACCCACCTGCCATACTTCTGCAGGCAGGGAGCAAAGCTTGAAAAAGAATCTCATTCGGTGGCCTGGACAAGATGGAAATAGGTGGTCCTTCAAGTGTCTCAGGGTGAAGCCATTCAGGGTCCTAAACTAGCCCTTTGAATTGTGCCCAGAAAGAAACATGCAGCCAATGTAGATCTTTCACAACCGGAGTGATGTGATCCCTGTATCCAGTCCTTGAAAACAATTGGGCTGCCGTATTTCAGAAAAAATGAAATTTCTAAACAGTTTTCAAAGGCAGCCCCACATAGTACACATTTCAGGAATTTAGCCTGGATGTGATAAGAGCATGGATCACCGTGGCCAGATCATGCTTTTCGAGGAATGGCCATAGCTGGCATAAAAGGTGCTATGTGCTCTTCTGCCAAAGTAATTATTGGAGTTGTCAAAGCCAACCCACCAGTCATTGGACTGGCAAAAGGGTATATGGAAACTGATGTATTTTCATATGATCAGACAAGGCCCCCATTCTAGTGTATGTTTTGGAAGGAGGAAATAAAATAATGCAATCACTCCTGTGGGTTCTTTAAAACTATTAAACTAATAAGCTTTGTCTTATGAATGCATTAATCTTAGTCAAGTGTATTTGTCTAGAAGCAAGTTATGTTTTGTGGTCAGCATATTTTGTTATTTGCCATTGGCTGGGGATAGAAAAGTCACATTTAGTTTGTTTGCTGCTTGTTTTTTTTTTTAACCAGAAATCTGTTCTTGTGTTCATTTTAAAGAGTATATACTCCTGTTACAAGACACAAGGGGGAAAATTCCTCAAACAGGAAAGGAAAAAAAAATGTTTTGGTTAATACTCATCTCAGGACATCTTGCTGAGATGGATAAAAGAAAACTGCTAACTTTTTATAGAGCATGATACAGCAAGAAATCACAAGGGCCAAGAACGAAAGCCCGACTTTGTATAAAAGAGTATTACAGATACTGTGTGCCACAGGAACACAGAAGAAAGAATGATCAAGTCTAAGAAAGAAAAGAGGCCTTTTTAACAAGTGCTTAGAGCAACAAACAAAGTTATACAACAGATCCTTGATGAGGGGAAACTTGGAATTAACCAAGGCTTTGTGACTTGTTTTTAACTGTTTCCCTAAATGTCTGATATTGAATTTGAGCTGGGCTCAGATTTTAATTTTCCTGTGCAATCGCTGCTTCTACTTCCAAATTTCCATCCTACCTGTTTGGTTTCAACAAGGATCTCTGTTACAGTCAGTACAGATGGTACAGAAAACCATTTTACCTATGCAAGTTACTACTAGGGAAGGGCATGGACCAGCTCATGACAAATTTTGGCCAGCTTGTTCATGAACTGAAGTTTGTGGCAGGTCAATTGGCAAGAACTTTCCATGAGCTTTCAAACAGTTCCCGTAGGTTTGTGAACGGATACATTTCCGACCGCTCAAACAAAATGTTTACCAAACTTTAAAGCAATGGTGTGTATGTGTGGAATTATCCAGCCTTGGAAACACCAATAGATTCCCTGTGTGTTTGATGTGTGTAGCTTGCACTTTTGAACCTGTGCCTGACATTTCCCCCAAAAGTACTTTCCTAGGGGCAACTTCTTTGGGGGGCTGTAACTCGGACTGCCTAAATCCAATCTACACACAACTTAGAGGCCATGTAGATGAGCCTCAGTGGGAGGTCCCCTGTGAGTTTGATGCCTCTAGATTGTACAAGGTCCATTCTATACACTCCTGCACCTGTCAAAATGACTGCCTGTCATTTCCTCAGAAAACCCTTTCCCAGGGGCACCTTCTTTTTTTTGGGGGGGGGGGGATAACACAGTCTCTGTAAGCCTCACTAAACTTGGAGGACACATAGAGGAGAGTCAGCCAGAGCTCCCCTGTGATTTTGCTGGTTCTAGCACACTGGGATGTGTGCACTACTGCATAATAAAGCTCACAAACCAAACCAGTTTGTTTGGCAGCTAAAAGAGGTCAGGAAGCAATTTTTCTCTAGGCTGGTTTGGCCAGGGATCCTGTAGTTTTTTTTGTCATCCTCTGGGCATGGAACAGTGGTCACTGTGGGTGTGGAGGGGGAGGTATTTGTGAATTTCCTGCCTTGTTCAGGGGGTTGGATTAGATGTCCTGGAGGTCCCTTCCAACTCTATGATTCTATGATGTTTTGTGGTTTGCAAACCGGGCACACCACAAACTGAATCACCTTTTCCCAGTTCATCCCCATCTCTAAGTACTACTCACTTGGGTCACAAGGAGCCACAGTCTTCCATGGGTCCCTTTCTTCCACATTACTTTACTCACTCACTCACTCACATATGAATAGATGAGTTACACAAGCAGATGTGAGCATATGCCAGTTGACCAGCTATTGGACTAGACACCAAGGTTACTAAATTCAAGCTGGGCACTGGAAGTCTCCGGGAATTATAACTGAACTCCAGACTACAGAGATAAGTTCACATGGAGGAAATGGCAGCTTCAGGGAGTAGATGCTATGATATACCATAGAAGAAATTGAGGTCCTAGAGTGGTTAAAAAAAGAGTAGGCTGAAGCTGAATCCGACGAAGATGAAGGTTCTGTGGGGGGGGAGGGGGCAGAGATGTTCCACCAGGCTTTTGGCCATTAGAATGAATTTTTTCAAAGGAATCCATGTTAAAGATAAAATTGCAAATAATATTTAACGAAGCCTCTGACTTCCAAATTGTTGGAGACACATTAAACAAGGTTTTCAGCATATCTGGTGAGATATGGTAAATCAGATGATAATGCAAACTCTGCCCCATAATCCATGGAACATTGTGCTTGGATATATGGAGAGGTACATACAGAAACAAGTGGTAGTATAGAATCCATAGATAAGATCTGAATTACAGCTACGTGGTACAATGACCCAAACTACCCATTTTTGAGAAAATATAATATTCTGATTTCCCTGTATTGAATGTATGCAACCTAAGTACAACTCAGGTTAATACCCAAGTCTAGATAACTAACGTGTCTGGGGTTGACACCTCCACCCCCACACTTACCTCAGGAAACTGCAATTCCCACCAAAGACGCTCTGTGCCAGCAAGCCCCAATGCTGAGGAAGTCGGCTGTCAGGTTGCAGCAGGGTGTAGCCTTGATAGAGCCTACTCAGGAATCAACTGGCTTGAAGGAGCCCAGCCAACCTTCAGCGGTGTGCTCAGGAGCAGAGGCCAACCCACCCAAGTTCTTACCAGAAATGCCCCTGGTTCTAGCACCCCGGGGAGCTCTGGTAAAGGGGAAGAAAGAGCAGGCACCACTGACCTTCTTAGAGGAGACTGGGTGGGGCAGCCAGCCCTTTGAAGAGGTCCAGGGGGAAGGGCCAGTGAGCTTATCGAACCAAGACAAGGATCCATTTGCCCAGGGGCCTTACTCCTCAGGACTGGGTTGGGGTTGGGGAGGAAGAATTGGATGAGCTGGAGTTGGCCCTCCCCCAGGGGGAACATTTAAAAGGCATGCTCAGGAGCAGCCAAGGAGGAAGAGCTAGACCAATTCCCTGGCAGGTGGGAATAGGTAATTGGCAGAGCAGAGTGTGGGAATTCAGTGAAGAGACTTGTCTGTTCCTCTAGTCTGAAGCTCTACCCTGGGACACTTGCCCAACAAAAGCAACCCTGGAGGGTGAGACAGCCCCATAGTTCACCTGACCATGGCACAGCCTGACATAGAGGTGTTTTTTTAAGGAGCTAAAAAGGTTTCCTTTAATAATATCATGTATTTATTATTGCATGCAATTTTATACACAATTTATTTGTTGTTTTATTGTATCCTTAATTAAATTAGAATTTCTAGAAGCATTGTTTTAAAATGGGGGAGAGGAGTCAGACAGTTCAATAAAGAGAATCCAAATTCTTATTATCAATTTCTAAGTTGTTTTCCCAATGTCTCTCTGTTGCTGCTGCTGTTGTTCAGTCGCACAGTCAAGTCTGACTCTTCGCAACCCCATGGACCACATCATGCCAGGCCCTCCTGTCTTCTGCTGTCCTCCTTGCTTAATTTCATGTTCATTGCATCGATAACACTGTCTAACCATCTCATCCTTTGCTGTCCCCTTTGTCTTTGTCCTTCCGTCTTCCCCAGCATCAGGGTCTTCTCCAGTGAGTGCTCCCTTCTCATTGGGTGGCCAAAGTATTTGAGCTTCAGCTTCAGTATCTGGCCTGAACAGTCAGGGTTCATTTCTTTTAGGATTGACTGATTTCAGGGGTCATTTGGGGGGGGACGCGGGGGGACGCCATCCCCCGGGTGAGGTGCGGGAGGGCGGGGCCTGGAGCTCCCTGCTGGTGCCCGCTGGAGGTCGCCGCCGGCTGTGGGGAGGACACACTTCCGGTGATGTTAGGGGGTGTGGCATATGCTAATGAGTTATGCTAATGAGTCCCCCTAGCTCTTTTTCTACGAAATGACCCCTGACTGATTTTATCTCCTTGCAGTCCAAGGGACTCTCAAGAGTCTTCTCCAGCACCATAATTCAAAAAGCAACTATTCTTCAGCGCCCGGCCTTCTCTATGTCTCTCTAGTCAGTAATTTACTTTTAATGCAGTCCTATGAAAATGACTGAAAGGATCTGTTTACAACCGAAGAACATAATCCAATCAACATAGATTACATACAAATAATTCCCAGTGAAATCAAATCAATGGGCCTTTTCAATTTTGACTGAATCATGCCCTATTAAAAAAAATTGGTATAGTTATTAGTCAGGTCAGATATCTGCTGTTGTCCTATGATAAATACGAATGTCCACTCTGCAGCAGCCTTCCTTAAAATCCTCCTTTGGCCTCCTTCACAGGGACTAGAGACCCACAGCCTTCCTGAAAGAGTGCTTAACCCCACAGAGAACAATCACAGGAAGGAGTGACATAATCTTTGACTTCCAGTGGGACAAACTGTTTATGGAAATGGGGTGTCATTAAATCCCCCAGAAAATCATTTGATTTTTCTTAGTGTCCTCCAGAGGTATACATATAACTGAATTCCAACAGCACTGTATAATATCCTTTCCCTAGTTCCAAACACTATGAAACAATCCACAGTCAATCCTTTCCCCACAAAAATGCTTTATGAGGAGGCAATTTAAGTGAACAGCTTTTTGGGTAAGTTTTTTTTTTGTTGGAAGAGAAGTGGGGTGGGGGCGGAATTCACCTATCCCATTTTGTCCCCTTCAAGGGGAAAGATGAACTTTTCTTGAACACTGAATTTATAAGGAACATACAGAAATTATAATGGAGAAGGAAAACTTGCAGAGGAAAAGTCTGCCGGAGGCACTGGTAGAGTTGCACAGGTACATCTGGCAGTTGTTTGCTTATAGCTTTATGGATATACAATGAACAAAAGCCTCCAGCAGCTAAGCCCCTCTGATGATGGAAGCAACTGAAGAACGTTCAATGCCAATCTCATTGTCACCCATCCTGCCCAGTGTGTCAGTACAGGCTCCACCTTCAGGGAACATTTTTCCTACTTGGGGCTACACTCTTCAACATGCTACTTTGGGATTAGGTATTTCTAAAAATTAACACCCCAGGCAACCAAGTGCTATTAAAGCAAGGAACTGAGAATTATATGATCTTTCCCCATGCATGTGCTCATACACAGAGTTGCCAAGAAACCTCCACACTGGGACCTCTGTGGAGCAATGCTCCCTCTAAGCTGTGGAGTCCTGTGAGCAAAAATTGTACTTTGTGAGCTACTGGTATTAAAGTTGTGAGCAAGTGACTTGGCTACTGCATAAATTAGTTTGCTCTGGAGCCATCTTTCCTGAGCTAAGACAAAATGTGTGAGTTGGAGGCGAAAAAACTGTGAGCTAGCTCCCATTAACTCATCTTAGAGGGAACACTGCTGTGGGGTATAATGCCATAGAGTCCACCATCCAGGGCAGCCATTTTTCTCCAGAGAAACTCATCTGTGTAGTCTGGAGATCAGTCATAATTCCAGAAGATCTCCAGGCTCCACCTGGAAGCTTTCAACCCTAGGGGGTCTCTAAAATATGACATACTTTAGGGCCTCACCATGTCTAATCCAGCCCTGTTGCCCCCATCCTACTGTCAAAATGCTCTTACCCTTTGGAAGTTTCTCCTAATATTCCACTGCAATCTACTCTCTTGTAATTTAAAATCTGTACTTTATTAGATCTTGTCTTGTTCTATGGAGAGCAATGCAACTACTTAATCTGCATGTCGGGAGCAGTGTGTAGTAGAGTTGCCAGATCCCCCCCTGGCCACCAGCAGGGGGCGGGAGGTAGTGCTGCCAGCTTCATCTTGAGAAATCCCTGGAGATTTGGCTGTGGTGTTTGGGGAAGACAGGGACCTCAGTGGGGTACAATGCCATAGAGTCCTCCCTCCAAAGCATCCATTTTCTTCAGGAGAACTGATCTCTGTAGTCTGGAAATGAGCTGGAATTCCAGGCGATCCCCAGACCCCACCTGGAGGTTGGGAACTCTAATCACTGAAACCTTCCTAGGTTGTGGAGCATAAGGTCCAGTCATTTCTAAACTGGAAGAATAAGAGTGAGCGGAGAATTTTAAGAAGTCTGTGTGTTTGTTGCAGGTGACTGCTTTGTTCCTGAAGGGCCTGAGCTGAAGAGGCAGTAGGCAGGAGCTATGAAGAAGGCAAGCCTGATTGGATTCTCATTAGAGTTCTTGCTGCTGAGCTGGTTTCTTCTTTCTTTGCTCAAACCACTTCTTTGGCAACAGGTTGGCCCCACACCATTTCTTTAAACCCAAGCTGATTCCTAGGTTCTGTTGGCTGAACTCACTTCCTGGGGAAGGGGGGGAGGAATTTAGCTTCACTATGGACGCCTGGATGAAATGAACGGTGGTTGGGCCAGATTCTGCAAGAAAATGGCATTCCCAGGACATTGGCTAATGGACCATGGAAACTACCTTCTGCCAAACCAGATTCTGCCAGAGGACAACCCAGGACAGCAGTGGAGAGCGGCTTTCTTTAGGAACAGTGAGTAAGGCCCTGAGTTGATAAGCCATCACTCATCTTCAGATGCTGGACCTTGAGTTTTGGGGGTGGAGAGTACCATACCCAATGGTGCAAATGGTATTTCCCTCTGTTACAATAAATATAGCTGTTTTGCTTAAACCAAGGTGTGTCAATAGAAAGAGGGGGAAGACTTTTTGCTGTCTCCTATTTTTCAACCCTTCAAGTATTGAAAAGTATCATCATTCCCCAGCTCTTCTCCAAAATACACAAACCAAGTTCCTTTAGCCTTTTCAGACTTGCTTTCCAGACTCCTAACTATTTTTACAGCCCCTCTCTGAACTTGTTTGCACTCACTTATGAATATTATGAATATTCAAGAACAGGAATCACTTGGTAGAGTAAAACTGCATCTGGAAAAAACAGACCCACAAGGATCAACCCTGAGGATCATTTAAATTCTGAAGTTCTTTTTAGCTGTTTTAACTTGTAGAATTAATCAGCATTTCCTCTAGAATAGCTGCCATCTGTAAGAACTACAAAAGGTTCTTTCAGATCAGAAGCTTTGACACTCCAATGAGTGGGTTTTTTTTTCAAATGCTAATATTTAACTGGAGCTTTTAGGTCACATTGAACTTGAGCAAGATTAGAATATGCAGGCGCTTGTGTCATTAACCATTCCCATATTCACATGAGACTAATAAATCTTCCCAATCCTTTCTGGTCTGAGTCAAATGATTACCACGTCAAAGCTGCTGGGACGTGAGCTCTGGGAAGAACTCCAGCCAAGAAATGCCCAAACCAGATTACTGTGCCAAGAATTAAAAAAACAAAAATGGCCTGCACACTTAATGTAGATAAAACTTGTCAACTTCTGATTAGGAGCATCAGAGAAGCTGACCAAAAACTTTTAATGTACTATTTTATATGCAAAAAGCCCAAGATGCACTGCTGAGACACTACAAGGCAAGAAGCACAAAAAACAAGCTTCAGTCTCATTTAGTTCTAGTTTAATGAACAGCAAGTGCCATATATAATCCTAGTTTTTGAGACCTGCAGCCTGTGTTAGGCCACACTGACCCCTGTGGCTGTAAAGTCTATGCAGGACTGGTATGGGGACACCTTTTGCCTACAGAATGTTTTGGCTGGTCATTCTATTTCACACAAATCTCCCCTCAAACCCTTAATCTGCAGCCTGGCCATTTCTGCATAGTAAACCTCTATTAAAGGGACGGGACTTTTTTTCCTGACCAGTTGGCAACCTTAGGGGAAGAACCGGCAGTTCTGAATCTTCTTCCATGAAGGTTTAACTCCAAAGTTGCAATGCATTAGATAGTTTCATCTAGGACTGCCAGCAAGACCTGTCAGATCATCCATGCCTGGACCTCAGGAATACTGCAGGGATATTTTGGTGCCACTGGCCCTGCCACAATTTCCATTTAGCTCTCAGACTCATTCTGTTAAAATGAGGAAGCAGGGGAATGGGATGGCAGGGACTTTTTCTCCTACCCTGCTATTGTAGCTTTATAGTCCAACTAGGAATAAGGCCCATTGTGGAAATAAATACAATGAGCACTAGAAAGAGGCTCTGTGAGAGTGCCAAGGCCGTAGGCACTCAGCATCAATTTGCCATGGCAACCTCAGCAGAGTATAAGGACACAGAGTCCACCATTTTCTCCAGGGGAATGGATCAATGTCATCTGGAGAGCAGTTGTAATTTTGAGTGATCTCCAGCCCCCACCTGGAGATTGGCAACAGTGGTTCCCCATGAGGGAATGGCTGGTTTGGAGGGCAGAGTCTATGGCATTGTACCTGTCTGAGGCCCCACTCCTCCTCAAACCTCACCCTCTCCAGGTTCCATCTCTCAAATATCCAGGATTTTCCCATCTGGAGTTGGCAACCCTATCTACTTCCCAGCCAAGCATCAACCTACGTTCATTTCCCCCTCATTGTTCAGTTTTCCATCTCCCCCCCACACCTGCAGCCTCTACCGTGCTCTGAAGCTCTGACTGCCACGTCATATTGGCTGTCCCTGGAGGCGACCATCTCAGCAGGATATAAGGACACAGAGTCCACCATTTTCTCCAGGGGAACAGATCAATGCCATCTGGAGACCAGTTGGAATTCTGAGTGATCTCCAGCCCTCAGCTGGATTTTGGCAACAGTGGTTCCCCATGAAGGCATGTCTGGTTTGGAGGGCAGAGTCTATGGCACTGTACCTGTCTGAGGTCCCATCGCTCCTCAAACCTCACCCTTTCGAGGCTTCATCCCTCAAATCTCCAGGAATTTTCCATCTGGAGTTGGCAACCCTATCTCCTTCCCAGCCAAGCATCAATGCACCTTCATTTCCCCCTCACTGTTCAACTTTCCATCTCCCCCCCACCTGCAGCCTCTGCCTGGAGTTGGCAACCCTACCTCCTTCCCAGCCAAGCATCAATGTACCTTCATTTCCCCCTCACTGTTCAGCTTTCCATCTCCCCCCCACCTGCAGCCTCTACTGTGCTCTGACGCCTTGGCTGTCATGGGGGGAGGGGCCTGTCAGCAGGGTAGGAGGACACAATGAGTTTTCTCCCAAGGCCAAAATAGGTGTGGAAAGGGCCTTTTACTGACAGAAACCAAGCTTAGTTGACCAGCAGCAGGCACTGAGGGGAAAGTAGGCTTCCCAGCTCTGAGTAGGGAAATACTTGGAGATTTGGGGGGTGTGCAGGAATTTCCAAACCTGGAGCTGGCAACCATACTCAGGACTGGGCCCAATGAGTTCCTCACAGAGGCTTAGAAAGGGTTTTGTTCCTTTGTCTATTTACTGGCAGAACCAAGCTTGATTGCCTACCAACAGCCACTGAGGGAGAAGTTAGAATGCTTTGGCCGGTGGCCTCCATGGCATTCTATTCAGCTGAGGCCTCCCATCTCCCCTCTCCCCTCCCCAAACTCTGGCTTCCTTACCTGGAGCTAGCAACCCTATGAGTTCCTCACAACAGCCACTGAGGGAAACCTTTGTCCCAGACAGGAGCTAAGCAAGAAAATTGTGTTCCTCGGGAGACAGAGTACTTCTGACACAGAGCACAGTGGCTGAAAGGGGAGTGGGCGGGGAAAAGGAGCACACCTGGCCAATGGCACGCCAGTAGTCTTGACTGGCAGCCAACGGGCCAATGGCTGAGGGAGCGCATGCAATCTTGCCACCCCATAAGACAGAAGCCACCACCATTCGGCAATTATATATAAGAGAGATTCTAAACAGAGTTGACTTCAATCGACAGTCTACTTGGTCAGCACTGTCAGGTCAGTTACATACCCAGAATATAGCATGAGCTGAGCATAGTCCAGGATAATATCTGTGGCAGTTGGTCGTAAAAAGAAGAAGAAAGAGTTACTTAACTGTTTATTATGATGCAAGTTCAAATCAAAGCAACACATGTAAGCCAATGACATGGGCTATCATTAGAGTGAATCTGATTTGCTGATCAGGCATGTAGGTCTGATTATAAATATCCGTGATAAAGTAGGTCTAAAGATAGGATTTCAAAGAAACTTAATTTTTCACTCCTCCTGTGCGTAATAAGACACACATCTGACAGGAAGTGTTGCACTGTTTGTGTAACCCCTAGCTAGGAATGGAATGAGCCAGGAAGGGGTGGAGCCTCTAGATGCAGAAGGGTGCAGAATGTGTGGAAAGCAGAGGAGGGAAGCCAGAGTGCCCTGCTGGGGAGCTTGAACCTTAATCACAGGCTCTTAACACCTCGTTTAAGGGCTGTGTCATCTAATGGGGAGTTCATTTGGGACCCTCACCTTGGAAGCCGGTGCATGGAGGGCTCAGCTGGAGACTTCTTGGGCCACCAAGAAGAGGAAAGAGATGGACTTTGGGGGTAGCAAGCTGTGAAGGAGGGAAAAGTTAATTGTCTGGACTTTAAAGGATCACTGTTCTGTTGTGTTACAAAGAGTTATGTTTTTGTTACATGATATGATGTTACGTGAAAAATAAAAAAAAATTATTCCCTTTAAATTATTGTAAGATTCATTCCAGAGTTCTGTCCCACCAAATGCACAGGCTGAGGTTACATTTGCTTCAGTAAATAAAATTTAGTTTCCACTAGAAATGGAAGGATGTGGAGTAGAAGGAAGAACTCAATGGCATGCATATCCAAGGCAATTGATCCTCTCCTTACAGTCTAGAATACCCTATGCAATCCCATTTCACTTTTCTATTGTGTCTTAGGCACAAATGGTGAAATTGCTCATGTGTTCCATTTTTTTTAACTGTAACTGGAGGATCAGACCACATTCTTTCTGTAGTGCACAGATGAGGGACAGTCTCAGCTCGACATTGTTTTCAATGATTAATTTCTTCCAGACAGAGCAAATCGCCAGGGCTTGGCTTACAAAGCTGCCTGGTGCATGAAACCAATCAGAGGATAAGGCCTGTCTCCACTGTACACTCTGCAGGGATCAGCATAAATTAGAGCTGGCTCATGCTCCTTCCTCTTGCAAGGGAGGATTTTCTCCTAAAGTAATTAGGCTTTTTTCCTTCCAAAAAGTTTTTGCCTCCTTCGTTACTTGGGCAGAGATGGTTGAACAGCAATTAATCTCTCCAGAATTGTCTTTAACCTGAATGGTCTTACTGTTGTCTCAGTTTCATGTGATTCATTCATCACCATGAAACTGGAACTGTTACCTCTATTTCTATCTATTCCCCCCATTTTAACATCTGAACTAATTTTAAAATGTTAATTTCCTCTGAAGTATTTCCAGTACTGGGAATACTGGTGCTTTCTGTGTCCTTAGAATATTTACATTTTCAAGTGCAGTGAGTGAACGTTCTATTTTGTTCTATCAGATGTCTCTTATTTTATCTCTTCTGGAGTTCTCCTCTGATCGTTACTCAATTAGCAGTGCCAGAAATAGATCCACCCTGGCTTTGAAGCCTTAAAATTAGATGGCTAATCACAGCTGCCAGCTCAGCAAATATTCTTGCTCATGAGGTTTTGATGGTCATGCTTAATTCTCTAGCAGTGCTATCCTGAGTGGAGTTGCACCCTTCTAAGGCCATTGACATCAGTGGGGTGCAACTCTGCTTAGGACAGCAGCATTAATGCTCTTCAATTACTTTTCCCTTTTTTTTGGGGCCTGAATTTCAGCATTGGTGAACAATTTAAATGCTAATGGTAGGAACCCACAAAATATAGGTTAAGTAAGAGCTGGCAAATAACAATGACACTTGGGATCCAAACTCCTGGTAGTAGCCTATGCTCCTGGTTATGCAGTGTAGTGTGCTCTAGAAACACAAGAAGCAACCCTGAAAATGGCAGGTATCGTTTCTTAGGAGTATCTTATGGGGAAAGATGTTTGTTTTCTCCAGAATCTGTCACATCTGATGTGCCAGAGGCATTTCAGCTGAGCAAGAAACATTTCTGTAGAAGGCAGGTATCTTTCCCCATAGTATACCCTCAAGTGCTTTTGGGAAAGATACCTGCCTTCTACAGGGGTATTTCTTGCACATATGGAGTCAAGAGCAGGAAACTAGCCTCACAGACTGCATACTCTGGCCCTGGTCACACTGGGGGGAAAGGTGCGGCTGAAGTGTGGCTTTTTTGAGCCGCATCAAAAGAGAAGCACGGCGGCGGGATCAGACAGCTCCCCCGAGCCGCCGCACAGTTGCTCCCCGGCATGATCAGATGCCGGGGAAAACCACAGATCGGTGAGCGAGGCAAGTGTGGTGCGCATGCATGCGCAGTTCTACAGGGCCCCCGTATGTTGCAGGGAGATGGGCACGTCGGTGATCAGACGCCGACCCGTGCTGCGCATCAACAGGTAGGTAGTACGCTTTCGGTGCTACCTTTTTGTGGCGGGTTTTCAGCTGGAAAGGACGGATCGGGGACGGGTGCACGCTGCTTCCCAAATGTTGCGGTATGATCATGCCCGCTTGATGCGCCCCCAATCCGTCCCTCCTGTGGGGCAAATCCTCCCATGTGACCGGGGCCTCTGTATGGTTACAGAGTCAACAAACCACCTTCAGCTTCACATGAAGCCGCCTTATATCGGGTTAGACCATCATTCTATCAAGGTCAGTATTGTCTATTTATGAATTTATTTACTTCATTTATATCCCACCTTTCTCCCCAATGAAGACCCAAAGCAGCTTACATCATTCTCCTCTCCTATGAAAGCAGTGACTGGTCCAAGGTCACCTAGTGGGCAGCCTGCAAGGACTTGCAAGGGGGGGGACACACCTCATTTCCTCCTGTATCACCTTCCCAACACTGTTCCTTCTTGCCCTATTTCTGGCAACTCCCATATCCTCATCCTTCTCTACTCCCCCCCACCCTAAGTTTTATTTGCCCCTCCATCTTCAGCTACATTTATTATTTATTTACTTCATTTATACCCCACCTTTCTCCAGATCGTCTTAAATCATTCTCTGCTTCTCCATTTTATCCTCAGAAAAACCCTGTGAGCAGTGGCAGACTGGGAATGCAAAACCCAAGAATAGGAGGCCCACCCCCAGCCCAGCAGGAAGGAGGAAGAGAAGAAATGGCAGTCTGTCTGACCCTTCCCCACACTCCCAAATGGGGAGGAGGAAAGGAAGGAAGAGGCACCTGCCGAACCAACTGGCTAGGTGTTTCTTTCCATGCCTTGGGTCGGTTCGGTGCACCTTTCCATGCCTCAGGCAAACTCACTGCTTAGTACAGGGCTTGCCAAATACAACTGTTTAAAGGGCCATTGCCGGAATCATCTTTGCTTGCTACCTCGGTATCTCACCTTGCCATGGTGTTATGTGTGGTTGCAGGGATCCAGCCTATACACCAGGGAACCAAGAATAGTCTATATCCACCCACAACACTGCAGGTGTCACTGTTTGTCTGTCTGACTGCTGGGGCTGCTAGGCAACGTTTAGAATGGTGGTGTGCGGCGTGTGGTAGTTGGGACAAATCCCCCCTCCCATTCTCTATCTGCCCCTTTATCTCCCAGTCCCTTTGCCTCCCCCATCTGCATGCTCCCACCTGCGGCTGTACCCTCTGTTACTCCTTCTTGCCCAGGTGCTCTCCTCCAGTGCATTCACATCATCTGTCCTCTGCAAACATTCCCCTCAGCCACTAACCAGCAAAATTGAGGTGATGGCTCAGGTGGTAGGAGGGTGAGAAGAATCCTTCTTAACTTCCCCTCAGCCTCCAGGGCAGCTTCCCATATTTTTGCCGGTTAGATGCCAACCAGAAAGTTTAAGGAGGGCAGCTATGGAAGCAGGCGGGTAGGTGAGGAGGCTGTTCCTCACCCATCCACCACCTCAGCTGCCCTCCCGAAACTTTCTTGTCAGCTTGTAATTGGACAGGGTGGGTGAGGAGTCTCCTGTCCCCCCACACCTCCAGCACTGTCCCCCACAATCTCACTGGTTAGAAGCTAACAGGAAAGTTTAGGAGCGGTGGCTATGGAGGTGAGTGGGTAGGAAAGGGGGCTCCTTCTTACCTGCCTACTGCCTGAGCTGCCCCCTGTAAAGTTTCTCATGGGCTTCTAGCTGACCAGACTTAGGAAAATGGCAGTGGAGGCTGAGGGGGGGATTGAGGAGGATTTCTCTGTTTTGGCTACCTTTCTCTGGTGTTGTTTTGGTGAGCTTTGGGTCACCCCACCTTTTAATATCAGGTTTGAGATTTTCTGCAAACCTAGGGGTTCCCCCAAGTTTGGAGAATAATCTCTGTTCTGTCAAAGTGGGCCCAGTCTGTGGATTTAAGTATTCACATTTGGCAAATGGAATTTGGAGGAGGAGGATAAAAAAATGACAGATTTGCAGGAAACTAATGGGAGACAAGACAGTGCTTTATGACCCATTATTTATTTTGGAAATAATCTTATTGCCTGCATTGACTCATAAGCCAGTTACATAGTCATGTAATTGCCAGTAACTCTCTTCCGTTCATTATTGCCATTTTGAGGTTTCCAAATTAAGGTGGTAACAATGAAGAACAAAGACTGTACAAGTGTTGCCGGAAGACTTTAGCAGTTGTGGGTGTTGTATAACTGATCCTGACAGAAAGCTGGGTTTAGTAACAAAACAAAAAAACACATCCTCAGGTTAAGACATGAAAGACACCCAATTCATGAGCAGGCAGTGATTGTTTTCTTTGTTGTCACAAATGGTAAATGACCATGAAGCTCTAATAAAGCAGTGAATGCTCTTCTTCAGGCTGATGTGGATATTTATGAGTCCCCAGAGTAACAGTGTTCAGCTTTTCTCTGGTTTACTGTCCAATGCCTATTTCCCTCATATGTGTATACTTAACTCTCAACCCACAGGAGGCAGGCTGAAACAGCCACAGTGTGTGATCTGATCCATTTGATGAACACATGAAGCAACTTTACACTGAATCAGATGACAAGTACAGTGTACTCAGAGTGGCAGCAGCTGTCCAGGATCTCAGGCTGAGGTTTTCCCCATCATCTACTATGCGATCCTTTTAACTGGAGATGCCATGGAGTTTCTGTTCAAATGCTAGAGCGTCCCCTTCACAATGTGCCAATGCGATGATATCGCTTCTTCATGTTTTGCTCCCATTCCTTTCTCTCTTCCTTTCCACTCTTGCTTTCTGCAGCTGCTATGCTTTCTCCTCATTTTAACATGAAATAACATGAACAGGTTTTAAAATTGTATATAATGTTCCTGCCAAAGGCAGTAGGTGTATGGCTGCATTCCCCACGTCCCTCTCCATTAAGCCACTGGGGCAGAGCT
This sequence comes from Gekko japonicus, assembly GCF_001447785.1. Classification (NCBI taxonomy): domain Eukaryota; kingdom Metazoa; phylum Chordata; class Lepidosauria; order Squamata; family Gekkonidae; genus Gekko; species Gekko japonicus. The sequence goes on along the minus strand of NW_015168668.1, from coordinate 225,671 downwards.
CTGGACTTGTGCCCCAGGATCTGGCCTTTATAGTGCTCCTGTCAGCATTTAGTACATATAATACTCCAGAAGGAAAGCTCTATTGATCCTCACTCCTCAGATCACTTGCCCACATGCCAGTCAGCACTCTCCAGGAATGGCCTCTTCAGGCTCCCACTGAAGCAAACTTTCCTGGCCCACTCCTGTCTTTAAGTGTTCTTTCACCCCACCCATTTTGGGGGCATAATGGATGTGGAACAAGGATGTGATTAGACTCCTGCCTGCTCCCCTCCCCATAGTCTCTGATCTGAAATTGCTTTGCTAGAAGATTTTGGAGCCTTAATGGACTCCTCCTTCTGATGTAGCTGATCGACTAGAGGCTTGCATGCCTTCAGCAATCACCTGCAGGATAACATCAGCTCCTTCTTGCAGGCTGTGGATTTCTGGGGTAACAGAATAGAAGTGGTAGCCTTTGCATTACCCACTACAGGAAAGACTCCACCATGAAAAAAAAACGACAGTATTGTTAAGGCATGTCCTGGGATAGAAAGTCTCCTACCTGCACCCCAAACTGTTCCTATTTATCTCACATAGCCTGTGCTATTTTCATTCCCTGTGGTTGTTTCCCTTCTGAGCTAGCAGAAGAGGTGAGAGTGCCTGTTGCCGCCTGCAGGAATGGATTCTTTTTCTCCCCCTCCAGACTACAATGGACTACTGAGTTTAACCATCAGTTGAAAGGTCTGTGGTCCTCAGGGACAGTCAACCATTTAGGAAGACTGGCTGGAAGTTAAGCTGTATTTGGAGATGAACAGAGAAATATTCTACTTATTTAATCTACATTTTAACAACCTATCCAAGAACTGAGAGCATTTTAAAGCACCTTGCAATGATTTGCTGTGGATGCCGTTTTAGAATTCAGAATAATAAAAAAGACATTCCTGCTCCTTTTTACTGACTTCACTGTGGGAACCCCTTCAACCCAACACAAAAAAGCAAGCAATTGTCCTGTCCTTCCTAATCCTTCCTTTGTACTTAAAACCAGTTTCCATCACCCATTGGTTGCCCAGTCCTGGACCTTTTCTGCACCTTAGTGCTGCTGCTGTTCCCCAGTGAGTGGAATCCCCAGCTGATGCTCCGACTTTGGGGCACCCCTTCCACAAAAGGACATTTATTTCAGAGAATATTTTCTTGAATTCGGATTTGACTCTCCCCATGTGTTCCTCACTTCCTTTGAAAAGGGGTTGTGTGGCTATGTTGTCATATACTTTGTGTTGGAAATATGTGTGTTGCATGGTCTAAAATTCATTATAGGGTTAATGTGTGCTTACCTTGTGTGCTATTGTTTAGACTGACCTGGAAGGAAACCTGGTGTCAGAGTCTCGCAGCAATCAGTTCTCAACAACGTTCCTTCAAAAAGGTTTAAGTTTACTGAGTACAGTAAAGGCAAGTCATCTATGCATACATTCTGTGTCAGAACTAACTCTAAAGGCAGGAGGGGAATAGATATACAGGATTCAAAGTGAGGTCCCCTGATGAAGTCAAGGTGATCAGAGAATTAACTGGAGCCAGGGCTTTTTTGCTAGAAAAAGCCCAGCAGGAACGCATTAGCATAATAGGCCACACCCCAAAAAACCTATTAGCATATTATGCCACACCCCAACAGCACAGCTCATTAACATATTAGGCCACACCCCCATGTTACCAGAAGTGTGGCCATCCAGCCACCCCCACCTTTTGCTTCTTATTCTGTTTACCTTGTTTGTTGTCAAAACGGTTTTGACAAAAACCAATAAAAACATTATTTTTAAAAAACAGTTTCCAATTCCATACTTTTAGTAATTAATATTATATTTATTTTAAAAGCAGGGGTCATTTCCTGCAGGAGCGGACAGGAGTGGAGCTCCGGCAGTAAAGAGCCCAGGGGGTGGGCACATGCAACAAGCCCCACCCCCTGCTCCCAGCAGCCCTCAGTCAGAGCAAGAAGCAGCCAGGTAAGTTGCAGAGCCCCCCCTCCCAGCCCCCCAGTCCAAAACAGTCCAGTGGCACCTTTAAGACCAAGTTTTATTCAGGTACAAGGTCTCCCTCCTCTGTGAGGACAGATCTGCATGTCCCCCCCCAATAGCTAGCAATCCAAGTGTCCAGTGGAGCCTGAATAGTGGGTGTTGCCTTCTGACACACTTCCAGTGATGTCAGGGGGTGTGGCATATGCAAATAAGTTATGCTAATGAGTTATGCGAATGAGCTCCTGCCCCTCTTTTTCTACGAAATGACCCCTGTTTAAAAGTAACATTAGCAGTAACATAAGCAAACATCTCAATAAACACTCTGGAACTTGGAAAACTAGACTGAAATGGTGAGATAAGTCTTTAAACCTAAGATGAATTACCATCTGTTAAAGACAATCCCTCCAAAAGTCTCCAAAATGGTGACAGGTCACCAGTTGCCTCTGTTGAAGCTTAGGGAGGACAGGGACCTCAGTGGAGTACAACACCATAGTGCTCACCCTCCAAAGCATTAATTTTCTCCAGTGGAACTGACTTCTGTAGTCTGGGGATGAGCTGTAACCCCCAGAGATCCCCAGGTCCCAATTGGAGGCTGACATCCCTAGCTAAGCATCATACCAACAACCACCTCCTTATAATCATTCTTCCGAAATGAAGTTACTTGGAAGCCTGAGGCAACTCAAACTTTCAGGTTCAGCTTCCTTCTATGTAGGTTTTATATGTATGTAGCGGTACCACTTGTATCAAAGCTGTCAAAATAAATTTAAAAATCCTGTTCAATATTTGCTTCTCATCATTTCTGCCTCTTGTGTTTGCGTATGTTGGTGGTGTGTGTTTCAAGTGGGCTTTCTGTCAAATTTCATATCATATCAATACACTGCATCAATCCTTTCCATCATGCAGGGGTCAGGTCAGGGTATGTGGACTCTTTTATGACCACATTGGGCACTTCTTATGATTTTAAATGACTGATTTTGTAAGTTCCCTTAACAGAAGTTAGTTACGCTTTGGCTGATACAAGACCCTGAGAAGGTGTTCTTGCTCTGTAAATTTAATGTGTCAGTAGGCCGTAAGGGTTCTTGTGTGCTAGTTTGTTTTTAAATATGCAAGCCTATGCCTGAGCTACAGGATGTTCCATAAAAGTATTAGATTAATCAAAGACACCCAAAATCTCACCACCATGAAAGAGAACAAGATCAACTTTGAAACTGCTCTGCTACATGCTACATCCATGTGAGAAGAAAAATGGTAGGCAGGTAATTTATATCTACTCAGGAAGGTGGGGTAGGGCTCAGGTTTGACTCAGTAATGACTCAGCCCTACTCCACCTTCCTGAGTAGATATAAATTACCTCCCTACCACATTTTTTCTTCTCCCCTTGACACAGAGAGTACTCCATCTTTCTGTGTTATACCTCTGAGGATACTAGTCACAGCTGCTGGCAAAATGTCAGGTCCTACAATGCCAAGACCATGGCCATACAGCCTGGAAAATCTACAACAACTAAATAACATTGTTATTCAATAATTATGAAGTATGCTACATGCATCATCATGTACTTTGTCAGCGATGGAACCTCCTTTCTTTGCATATGCAGTAATGTTATAACATCATAACATTGTAAAAAAAAAAGGAAACACACTGGGAGCTATAGGGGAAGAGAAGGGGGTAGAATGAAGAAACAACACAAGCACATGGTGCCAAAAGCTACCCCCCCACCCCCCAAGAAAGAAAGGAAGGAAAGGAACTTTGTGGATGGGTAATAGTATGGAGAAGGCTACATGAAACCTTGCTGCCTGTTTTGTCCCAATGTTATAATGTTCCTATATTATAATTTTAAACATTAATGTGGTAATGCAATCAACATGCTTTAAAAAATTATGGATTGCTCAGGGGACAACCTGAGGGGGGCAGGGGGCAGGAGAACATGCAACACTGATGACACAAAAGGAAAACAAAATTCAAAATTGGAAATTCCTCACTGGAAAACTGAGAGTTCAAAGCTGAAGGGGAAATGGTCCTAGTGTCATCAAAATCCCTTCCTCTAAACCAATGCCACACACTTTCTTTCTGTCATAACAGCAGAGACTCCCACAGATCTACAGACAATATACAATGCCCTTAAGCAGCTGCCAACAGCCAATGACAAGGTTTTTTTTTGGGGGGGGCATCACAACCATGTGAATCTACAGATACAAGGGCTGCTACAGTGAATTTGTTGACAGGTATGTCTTTGCTGTAAAGTAAATTGCAGATTGTGACAGCAACCTTGAAATTAAAAGACGCCTGCTCCTTGGGAGGAAAGCGATGGCGAACCTAAACAGCATGATAAAAAGTAGAGACATCACCCTGCCAACAAAAGTCCGTATGGTCAAAGCAATGGTATTCCCAGTAGTCATGTATGGCTGCGAGAGTTGGACTATAAGGAAGGCCGAGCGCCGAAGAATAGATTCTTTTGTATTATGGTGCTGGAGAAGACTCTTGAGAGTCCCTTGGACTGAAAGAAGATCCAATCAGTCAATCCTAAAAGAAATCAACCCTGACTGTTCCCTGGAAGGCCAGATAATGAAACTGAAGCTCAAATACTTTGGCCACCAAATGAGAAGGGAGCACTCACTGGAGAAGACCCTGATGCTGGGAAAGATTGAAAGTCAAAGAAGACGGGGACGGCAAAGGATGAGATGGTTAGACAGTGTCATCGATGCAACGAACATGAAATTGAGCCAACTTCAGAGGACGGCAGAAGACAGGTAGGCCTGGCGTGATCTTGACCATGGGGTCGCGAAGAGTCGGACTCAACTGTGCGACTGAACAACAACAACAATTGCAAAAATATCAAAAAAGAGTTACCAAGCGTCAAAGTGTTCATAGAACTAGAAGACATTATGGGGCTTTGAGGACAATCGTTGAGAAGAATACAAATGTTAGGAAAGGAGGGAGAAATGGGCAAAGTGTCTTCCTAACCACTAGAAATCCCCCCAAAGAAAAAAGTCCCACCCCCTTTCCAAACCCCACAGAGTTATCTCCCTTTCCTCTTACTTGTCTGCTATATCCAAGATTCCTGTTTCTGCATATACATAATGACTTGGTGGATGGGTTTCTTCTTATCTGGAATCTCACCATTTGCTGTGTAGACATTTTAACAACTATACCGATATTGATAACTGCCCCTTTTGGTGAAGGGAGTTGTAACTTGACATGCATAGCTTATATAGTTTATATACAATGTACTTGTGAAAATAAGCACTCAGTGCATAGAACTAGTGACTTGGCCTCAGATTAAGGTATCAAACAACACATTATATGAGAGATCTGAAATCAGGCTGCACAATACTTTAACACTATAAAGCAGCTGCTGTTCAACCCCCATTTGGACAGAGGTCATGGTGCTGGTGGGTGAAGAGTGGTCACACCTCCCCCCCGCTGCCAACCATTTCCTTAAGAAAAATCCCCCTACCAAAGTTATTATCAGCTATGGCAGAGCAAATACAGGCACAATGCTGATCTCACACATAACATGTAGTTTGGTCCATTAAATTTATGTACATATGTATTGTATATCTACACACTGTGTTGCAATACCTTTTTGACAACTCCTGGTACAAGCAAGTATTACCCCAGTGATTTTACTCTTTTTGCAAGCATCTCCCTAATGATGTCTCTTCGTATAACTGTAGAACATTCTCACAATGATCTGTTCTGAAAGTGTTGAAGTTGCTGAAGAAGAGCCTTCTGGTGTACATCCTCCTCAAGGGTAAAGAAAATCTATAGCCATGGCAAAGTAAAGGTTCATTTCAACAGGCTGTTGCAATAAATACACTCCTTGCTAATTTCACCCTCAACCATTCATTTTACACTTGTCAGAAATGTCAAGCTAATATGCTTGTAGATACTTTGGGAAATGCTCGGGCTTTTTACTGAATATTAACAGCTATATTTTCATACCTATGCTCCTACAACTGCTTCTGAACCAAGCACAAAACCTTGAGTGATAGCTATTGATCTACTGTTTCCCCTCCTTTTTAATATATTTTTATCCCCTGAAAAATTCTCTACTAAATTCTGCAGATGCTAGTTCATCCTGCCAGACTCAGTGTTTCTCTAGTTCAATCATAAATTCATATATAAAGCAAAGTGTTCAGACTGGTAATTTGGTCTTTTTATGTTCCTAATTCACCACCCATTTATTAATGATAACAACCTGATTCTGTTATATAACTCTTGTTACCTGATTCCTAGGCTGCAGCCCTAAGCATGCATACTTAGAATAACTCTCCTTGAGCTTCTGGGTAAAACTTTAGAGACAAACTGTCTGTTTATTTAAAACACATATAAACTAAAGGCATCAAAGACTTGTCAGAAGATATTTCAGAGCTGCTGTTCTATATATCTTAGAAAGCAGCAGGTAGCCTAGAAGTAGGCAGAGGGAGGGGAATGCTTTTCCCCCTCTCGTTAAGAAGTTGTAGAAAACATCAGTATCCAAATGCCTTGAATCCATGAAATGTTTTCTTTAAAAACTTGACAAAACCTGAAAAGGGCAGGCAATCATAAGAACATAAGTAGTGCCTGCTAGATCAGACCAATAGTCTGCCTAGCACACTGTTTCACACAGTGGCCAATCAGTTGACCTGGAGGGCCAAACAAACAGGGCACAGAGGCTTCCCAGCACTGGTATGCAGAGCTTTGCTTCCTCTGTATATGGAGGGTCTCTTCAGTCACTATAGCTAGTAGCCATTGATAGACCTTTCTTCCACGAATCTGTCCACGAAGCCCCTTTTAAACCTGTCTGTAGCTATCACTACTGCCACTGGCAGTGAATTACACAGTTAAATACTTGTTGCCACTGGCAGTGAATTACACAGTTAAATACTTGTTGAGTACAGAAGTATTTCCTGTTGTCTGTCCTGAATAATTTCATTGGATGCCCCGGAGTTCTAGTATCATCAGAGAGAAAGAAAAAGCTCCCTAGTCTGTCCCATTTTACAAATGGCGAACAGACATCCAGGGATGAACAATTATATTGCAAAACTGCATGGACATTATTAATGTAAAGCGCTATTAATAAAACTTTGGAGTTGCAATGCGGTTATATATTTTTATTCTATTTTGTCTGCACACCAAATAATGGTCAGTTATTACACATATCAGGATTGAAAAGGAGAAAATAGCAGCTTGCCCATGGCCACTCAGTGAGCCAGCAGCTTGGACAGGATTTGAATAGGTCCAAGTGGATGATGAGCACTCAAAATAAACTCCCACTGTGAAGTGAATGAGATCCAGCATTGGTTGCCTAGAACTAACCAGGTTCAGTTAAGTAGTAGACCAGCTGAGCTCTGAGCAGGAGCAGGAGAGAGAGCTGTGAGAGAGGTGAGTGGGTTTCTTTTACTTGCTTTCAGCTGAGAGAATTCAGCTAAGGATATTTTGTGGGAAAACCGTGTTTAGCAGTGTGTGGAAGCACTTAGAGTTCTTGCAGAGTCCTGGCTGATTGAGTGTGGGAGAGGAACGGGCATTGTTTGACTGGGATTGCCTGTAATTGAGAGGAAGTGGAAGGGGCATTGTTTTGCCTGTGATTGAGTGCCTGGGTGAATTTGAATTTGAATAGCTGCTGCCTGACCTCTGCTGGGGGAGGCCTCTATTTAAGGAAGCACCTTGGCAGAGGCACGAGCCTCTGGCACGAGCCGAAGGGTGAGCTAAAGGGCTCTTTGCCTGTGGCTCTTAGCCTAGGGACTCTTAGACTAGGGGCGCTGTAAGAAGCCCAAAAAGAGCCAGAAAGACAAGGCCCTAGGCTCTTTGTCTTTCCCGTAAAATAATTTGACTTGATAACAAAACCCACATAAATACCAAGGGTTTAAAAGGGGGATTATATTTATTTATTTTAAAAGAATTATGAAGCCAGAATGCCAGCAGGGGGTTGGGGGCTATCCAGTGTTTTGCACGGAGTGTCACATGTATGACTATCTGCCCACTGGGCAGAAGTCTTGGGTGTGTCCTCGGTGCAAGGAGCTCCTGGTTCTCAGGGAACGTGTGTGCTCCCTTGAGGCCAAGGTGGCTGACCTGGAGAAGCAGAGACAGTCAGCTAGGCACACAGAAAAGACTCTCGGGGACTTGTTAGCTTCGTCCCACTCTGGATCTGGCAGCCCCGCTGCTGTCAGGGAGCATGAGGGTCTAGGGGAAACAGGGCACCATGCTGAGGATAAGGGGAATGTGCCCTCAGAAGGGACCTCTTCCCCAGCTGGTGAGCGGCTCTCCTTTTGCACCAAGGAACCATCCCTGAGCAGGGTGGGAGGGGGGCTCTTGGTAGTGGGTGATTCGATCCTTAGGCAGGTAGACAGCTGGGTGGCGAACCCGCGTACTGACCGTATGGTGACTTGCCTGCCTGGTGCGAAGGTAGCGGACATTACGCGTGTTTTAGATAGGCTGGTAGATAGTGCTGGGGAGGAGCCAGTGGTCGTGGTGCATGTCGGCACCAACGATGTGGGGAAATGCAGTCGTGAGGTCCTGGAGGAGAAATTTAGGCTGCTGGGCAGGAAACTTAGGTCCAGGACCTCCAAGGTAGCCTTCTCAGAAGTGTTACCTGTTCCACGCGCAGGGCCGGAGAGACAGGCAGAGATCAGGAGTCTCAATGCGTGGATGAGACGATGGTGTAGGGGGGAAGGGTTCAGGTTTGTTAGGCACTGGGATACTTTTTGGAACAAGAGGGAGCTGTACAGGCGAGACGGTCTCCACTTGTCCCGAGAAGGAACCAGGCTGCTGGCACTTAAAATCAAAAAGGTGGCAGAGCAGCTTTTAAACTGAATATTGGGGGAAAGCCGACAGGAGATGAAAAGTCTCTGGTTCGGGTTGGCTCATCTGAGAGAGGTGAGGGGGTACCGGTTGCTTTTCTACAGGGAGGTGGATTGAAATTGTCCACAGAGGCCATGGCTGGTGACATGGACTGCCGGACAACGACTCGAGATAGCAAGAGGAAGGATGCAGGCTTAACTTGTAAGGGAAATTACAGCTGTTTCTATACAAATGCTAGAAGTGTCCGAGGTAAAATCGGGGAGTTGGAGTGCTTGGTGTCGGAGGGAAAAATAGACATTGTGGGTATTTCTGAAACTTGGTGGGATGAGGAAAATCAGTGGGACACAGTGATTCCCGGTTATATATTATATCGGAAGGATAGGGGGGGAAGGGTTGGAGGTGGGGTAGCTCTGTATGTCAGAGAGGGTATAAAGTCTAGAAAGATTGAGAGGCTAAGTGAATTGGATTCGCTTCTGGAAGTTCTATGGGTTGAAATAGGGGGGCCAAAAGGAAACTTAACACTGGGAGTTTGTTATCGCCCACCAGATCAAAAGATAGAGGAGGATTATAAAATGATGAATGCCTTAAAGATAGCAACTAGACAAAAACACTGTGTAATAATAGGTGATTTTAACTACCCACACATTGATTGGGTCAATATGTGTTCTAGTCGGGAAAAAGAGATTGAGTTTCTAGACACTCTAAATGACTGTGCTATGGAGCAGATGGTCACGGAACCTACCAGGGGAGAGGCGATCCTTGATTTGGTCCTAAGTAACACTCAAGACCTGGTGAGAGATGTAAAAGTGATTGCACCGCTTGGAAACAGTGATCATAATGTTGTTGAGTTCATCATTTGTACAAATAGAGAATTGGCCAAAAAGACTCACACAACCATTTTTAACTTTAAAAGGGGTAATTTCTCTGATATGAGGGGACACGTGGGGAGGAAACTGAAAGGAAAAGTAGAAAGGGTCAAAACAATTGGGGAAGCTTGGGATCTATTTAAAACTACGATCCTAGAAGCTCAAAAAATATATATTCCGCAGGTTAGGAAAGGCACAAACAGGTATAGGAAAAAGCCTGCATGGTTAACAAACAGAGTAATGGAGGCTGTAAAAAGTAAAAAGAATTCCTTTAAGCAGTGGAAAGCTAGTCACAGTGAGGCTGATAAAACGGAACACAGGCTATGGCAAATAAAATGCAAGTCTGAGGTCAGGCAGGCAAAAAGGGAATATGAGGAGCATATAGCAAAAAACGTAAAAACCAACAATAAAACTTTCTTCAAATACATTAGAAACAGGAAACCAGCCAGGGAGGCAGTGGGGCCCTTGGACGACCAAGGGGTAAAAGGAGTATTGAAGGATGATAGGGAAATGGCTGAGAAGCTAAATGCATTTTTTGCCTCCGTCTTCACTGTGGAAGATGAGAAGTGCTTGCCCACTCCAGAACCACTGATTTCAGGAGGGGTGTTGGAAGACCTGAGTCAGATTGAGGTGATGAGAGAGGAGGTCCTAAAACTGATAGACAACTTAAAAACTGAAAAATCACCAGGCCCAGATGGCATACATCCGAGAGTTCTGAAAGAACTCAAATGTGAACTTGTAGATCTCCTGACAAAGATATGTAATCTTTCCTTAAAATCTGCCTCCATTCCTGAGGATTGGAAGGTAGCTAATGTCACTCCCATCTTTAAAAAGGGTTCCAGAGGAGATCCGGGAAATTACAGGCCAGTCAGTCTGACGTCGATACCGGGTAAATTGGTGGAAACCATTATTAAGGAAAGAATTAGTAGGCACATAGATGAACAAAACCTATTGAGGCAGACTCAGCACGGTTTCTGTAAGGGAAGATCTTGTCTCACTAACCTGTTAGTGTTCTTTGAGGGGGTGAACAAACATGTGGACAAGGGGGATCCAATAGATATTATTTACCTTGACTTCCAGAAAGCTTTTGATAAAGTTCCTCATCAAAGGCTCCTAAGTAAGCTCAAAAATCATGGGATAGAAGGACAAGTCCTTTTATGGATCAAAAACTGGCTAGTTCATAGAAAACAGAGAGTGAGTGTAGGTGGGCAATTTTCTCAGTGGAGGGTGGTAAGCAGTGGGGTACCGCAGGGATCAGTACTTGGTCCACTGCTTTTTAACTTGTTCATTAATGATTTGGAGATGGGAGTAAGCAGTGAAGTGGCTAAATTTGCGGATGATACAAAGTTGTTCAGGGTGGTGAAAACCAGTGAGGATTGTGAGGCACTCCAAGGGGATCTGTCAAGGATGGGCGAGTGGGCGTCAACATGGCAAATGGGGTTCAATGTGGCCAAGTGCAAGGTGATGCACATTGGAGCCAAAAATCCTAAATATAAATACACATTGATGGGGTCTGAACTGGCAGAGACTGAGCAAGAGAGAGATCTTGGAGTTGTAGTGGATAACTCACTGAAAATGTCGAGACAGTGTGTGACTGCAATAAAGAAGGCCAATGCTATGCTGGGGATTATTAGGAAGGGTATTGAAAACAGATCAGCCAATATAATAATGCCCCTATATAAATCAATGGTGAGACCTCATTTGGAATACTGTGTGCAGTTCTGGTCACCACACCTTAAAAAGGATATTATAGCTTTGGAAAAAGTGCAGAAAAGGGCAACTCGAATGATAAAAGGGTTGGAACACTTTCCCTATGAGGAAAGGTTAAAGCGCTTAGGGCTCTTTAGCTTGGAGAAAAGACGACTGAGGGGTGACATGATCGAGGTTTATAAGATTATGCATGGGAAAGAGCAGGTAAAGAAAGAGGTACTTTTCTCCCTTTCTCACAATACAAGAACTCGTGGGCACTCCATGAAATTGCTGAGCGGTCGGGTTAGAATGGATAAAAGGAAGTACTTCTTCACCCAAAGAGTGATTAACACTTGGAATTCACTGCCACAGGAAGTGGTGGGTGCTACAAGCATGGATGGCTTCAAAAGGGAATTAGATAAGCATATGGAGCAGAGGTCCATCAGTGGCTATTAGCCACAAGGTATAGCTAGGGGCTCTGGGGCAAGTGATGCTCTGTCTTCTTGGTGCTTGGGGGGGGTCAACAGTGGGAGGGCTTCTAATGTCCTGGCCCCACTGCTGGACCTCCTGATGGCACTGGTATTTCTGGCCACTGTGTGACACAGAGTGTTGGACTGGATGGGCCTTTGGCCTGATCCAACATTGGTGTCTCTTATGTTCTTATGTTCTTAGTATGTCTGTGATAACTGCAAAGAACTGAACTTGGACTTGAGAATGTTTGGCCCCTGTTCTGGTTTTTGGCATCTCAATGGCAGATATGTTCCTGGAGAGCTCCCAGGGATGCAATCTGCACACCAGTGGTTGGGAGGGGGTGTAATCGTACACACTCCCCCAGGGCCCTTGCGCTAGGCCTCCAGCCATGGGGCACTAAAAGGTTGCCTCTCCTCTGGCACGCTGCCAGAGAATTGAAGCTCCCTTATGCCCCGACGGTCCTGCCGCTGTGCGTCCACTATGGATCTCGAGCCACTGATCAGGACAAGCGCGTAGAGGCCAAGTGAGCAACACGTATCTTTGGCAAGGTCTTCAGGCCAACATGAACTGTGTGTCCGTGAAAGTGAAAACACCAGGATAAAGGCAGAAAGCCTCCTCCTCCTCCAGCAATAAAAGCGAGCAGGGGAGGGAACTTTCCAAACGCAAAGAAAAGACATCTCCAAAGGGGGGAGGCAGCCATAAAAGCAAAATGGAGCTGTTTTAAGAACTTCACAAGAGATTTACAAGCATTAGTGCGAACTTTGGCAAACTACTCTTAAAGATAAACATCCCCAAAGATGGCGGGCAAAAAAATTGAGAAGGATAAGCAAGCGAAACTTAAGCTTTCTTCAGGAAGTCCGAGTCCAGCTGGGCTGGTCAGCCGACCGGAAACTTCCACAGACATTTCAAAGATGTTAGCAGACTCTTTGTGGCCTCTGCTGGAACAAATGACAAACATAAACCAGCAACTGACAACTTTAAATCAGAACTTTGCAGCCCAGCAGCTCCAGCTAAGTGAAATTAACAAAAAGACTGAGCAGACAGCTGAGACGGTAAAGGAGGTGGATGCCAAGACTAAAAAGGTTAAAAAAATGTGTGCAGATGTTGGAAAAGAAGAGAACATCTGATGAATCACAGCTCTTGCACCTACAAATAGAAGAAGCAAGCTTTGTCTTGAGATTTCAGGGGCAACCTGAAACTAAGGGGGAGAATCTGAAACAAATTCTGAGTGATGCCTTGGCCCCGATTGCAGATTTAAAAGCGGATCATATTCAAAACGAGATGGATGTAGTCTATAGATCATATTCAGAATATATAAAGAAGAAAAATTTGCCAGGGGAGATAGTGGTCAGATTCTCAAAAAGGCATGTTAGGGATCAAATCCTGAAAGCAACATCAGGAATGTCCCTAAAAATCGAGGGCAAGGAAATAAGGGTTTTGAAAGATATTCCATTTGAAATTAGGAAGAAGAGAAAGAATTTTAAAGACTTGGCAAGGTTTTTGCAAACAAACAACATCCCCTGCAGATGGCTGGTACCCCAGGGTATCCTTTTTAAGATAAACAACCAGAAAGAAAGAATTGACACTGCCATTAAAGCTCGGGAGTCTCTGAAGCAGCAACTTGGTTCTACAGGAGAGGACGACAAAGAAGATGACGACAGTGACAAAGGAAGCGACAATTACTCTGATGCTACAACTTCTGAAGAAGAGTCTGATTCGCAATGTGGGGCAGCTGCCCCCAAACGAGACTATCAATTGAGGAATAAAAGGGGGGAAAATGAGATGCTGAATGACTCTGAAGTTAGCCTTAAGTGGATTATTATTAGCGGTTCTTTTGTGGTATTTCTTAAACAGTTATTTTAACTAGTTTTGATAACATAAGCATACATATATTGATCACATTCAATGTAACTAATAATCTCTTTAATAATTTAGCCAATTTTTATATGCTTTGTAATGGCCACCACCTCTTGGGTTTTTAGAGGTTTTTCTTTCCTTTCACCTGTAGTTTGTAGATACCCTCCCTTATTTCTTTGTAGTTTATAGAAAATGTAATAAAAAATATCCCTTCAGGGGTTGAGGAGGGAAAAAAGAGAATGTTTGGCCCCTCTCAGATTCACCACTTCTACTGGTTTCTCTCTAAATCTGTGTAAGACATTTTGTACTACTAAAATGAAAGGAGGCTCCAAATACACTCAGAGTTGGCTCCTACTATCTTTTGTATGGGCACAAAAGGGGGGGGGGCTTTTGACCATCCCAAAGCTATGCTTGGAATTGTGGGAAGCCTTAGAAGAAGAAGAAGAGATTGGATTTATACCCAGCCCTTCACTTGGAGTCTCAGAGCGGTTTACAAACTCCTTTCCCTTCCTCTCCCCACAACAGACACCCTGTGAGGTGGGTGGGGCTGAGAGAACTCTGACACAAACTGCTCTTTGTCAAGGACAGCTGTGCCAGAGCTTGTGACTGACCCAAGGTCACATCAGCAGGTGCAAGTGGAGGAGTGGGGAATCAAACCCGGTTCTCCCAGATTAGAGGCCGCACACTTAACCACTACACCATTTGCATTCTTGCACCGGCAGAATATCTGATAGGAGCCAACTCATATTTTATTAGTTGCTGGTCAATGAACTGATTTGGTTGATCCCATTTGGTCAGATGAAAATGATGAAAGAAACAAGTTTCTTATACTGGTGAAGAATCCAAGAAGCCTTGAATCATTTGCCAGAAAATTTATTTATTTATTCAAAATATTTTTATACTGCCTCTCCAGTATTTTGTTCAATGTGGCTTCCAAAATGTCATAAAAACATACCATATAAACCCCAGAAAAGAATGGCATAAACTCCTAGGAATAAAATCACTTAATCTAGTAATACAAACGTCAAAACCACATTGCCATATGGCAGGGCCCCCCAACTTTTTTGACCCTGTGGGCACATTTGGAATTCTGACATGGCATGCAGAGCACAGCAACAAAAATTCTGCTACAAAATGCCTGCTGCAGGAAGTGGAGCCAGCTATAAAATGATTGCCCTTAACTTCAGTAGCACAGTGCAGTTCCAGTGCAGCCACCACAGCAACATTTTAAAAAATCTGCACAGCCAACCAAATCTCCAGTAGTCAACCAGAAGCCTTGGTGAATCAGAAACCCTACCTGGCCCCACCCACTTCCTAAAAACACTCAGCAGGCAGCAGAGAAGTGTTAGATCGTGCTAACAAAGGATAGGAGAGTGATCTCAGCTCAGTGATTCAGCTTTATTTGAAGAAGCGAACAAACACTCAAACGTATTCGAAACCAGAACAACCAAACATTGGGAGCTATGCTCCTTTTAAACATTACCGGGCTAATATAGCCACGCCTATTTACATTTAACAACCAATGAGATTGATGAGTTAAAGACCAATGGGAGTCTTTCCCTCGCAGGGAATAGTACAGTTCTGATTGGTCGCTGTTACAGAGCGACCAATAGGAAGTCCGTTCAGAGGAGCCCTAGTTGGCTCTAAGCTTAACATGGGAGTTCAATGAGGTGATTCATGTAATCGTTTCAATACATTACAAGAAGGTTTTGGCGAGCACCATGGAACCCACGGCCACCATGTTGGGGACCCCCTCTCGTATGGTTTCACTTCGCTTTGTCCTTTCTCGTGTTTGCTGTCCATCTCCTAATTCCAGCCGATATTGTCAAAGCCCTCATGCTGGTGGCCTAATTCACATGGGCAGCGTAGAAACCAGTTCATTCCAAATTTCTTGAAACCATCAAAGGAATTTGGAACCAAAATATTCTAAAGACTCTTTTCAACTATTTTGATCATAATATGGCTTGTAACATAAAGGGTACACATCGCAGACTTTGTGTGCACAAACCCCCAGGTTCACTCCACCCCATCATTTGTTGAAGATACTACGTGAAACTTAAAAAACAAAAACCTTTGCCTGAGACCTTGGAGAGTAATTTTGGCCAACCTAAATAGATATTAGAGAGCTGTGAATCATTCATCTTACTCAGCATAAGATAGCTCTTTTATATTTAGAAATCCACTTATACCATCATGATTTGTTTAGGGAGTTATGTTAGCAATAAAAGCATCAATAACTAGCCATTATGCATCACCACATATCCTAAGGTGTTAGGAGGCATAAAAGCAGGACATTATTTTAGCAGTGTGGTGCATCAGTTTGCAACAATAACAATTCAATCCACTACACAGTTTGTAGAGTTCTGAGAGTTTCTGAGGTCTTTTTCATCTCAAGATGTAGAGGACCCAGGCATGAAGTCTGACATGAACCCAGTAAAAATTGAGACAAGCTTCTGGAAACCCCCCCCCCCCCAAACTGGAAGCCCCTTGCACCTGAAATCTCCAACAAGGGACAACATGGTGTTGGCTAGAGTGTTGGACTAGGACTGGGGAAATGAGGTTCATATCCATATTTTGCCAGGCATGCTTGATGAGCTTGGGCCAGTCATTCCCAGTCTAACCTTCTTTGCAGGGTTGTTGTCTGAATAAGAGGAGGAGAGGAGAATAATGTATACCACCTTGACCTTCTTGCAGGAAAGGTGGGACTGAAAATGGACTAAGTAAATAAATAAGGACTATCACATTCCAAATTTCATCTCATTAGAGGAACCAATGAATCAATCTAGAAATAACTGAATGAAGCGTTAGGCGCTAGGTGAAGAGGCAGCCTTTTTGAGGACACCTGCTCATCAACAGCCCGGCATGGGCAACAGTGCTTTTGGGAAACCATCTGGCAGGATAATGTGTTGGAACAAGAAGTGTACTGAGAATCAGTGAAGCTGATGGGCAACAGCTACAGCACAGACAAAAGCACAGAAAAAAAAAGTACTTCTTTATTCAATGAGTAATTGTAGAATTTACTGCCAGTGGATCTAGTGATAGCCATGAGCACAGATTGCTTTAAAAGGGGATTAGATTAATTCATGTCATCATTGTCTACTTGCCATGGTGACTAAATGGCACCTTCATACTAGTACTAGGGGCCAACACCAGCCTTGGCCTCTGTGCCCTGTTTGCTGGCCCTCCAGGGCATCTGGTTGGCCACTGTGTGAAACAGGGTTCTGGACTAGATGGATCACTGGTCTAATCCAACAGGGTTCTTCTTATGATCTTCTTTTAAGAAACAGATGATTAAAAAACACAATGGAAATACTAAACTAGAGCAAATGACTAAACAGATGGGTCTGGATCTATTTGCTATTGCTTCTTGAAACTTATCTTGAATTAGGTCACACAGGCTGATTTATAGAAGCCCTTATAACACATTTCTGATTTGTCTTTTTTTTTTTTGTATACTTTTGCAGTTTATAGCTTAGTTGTGGTTCAAAGAGCTCTAGACAGCATACAGAAAAAGACTAATTATGATGAATAAACAACACTGGACATCATCAAAAACACTCACAGCTACAACAAGACAAAAATACAATTAAAAGGTTTCCTGAAAAGTTTAAGAGGATTTTCACATTGAAAATCTGGATATATTTAACCAGCTGAAGAACAGATGCAGCTACCTGGCCATCACAAGCTGTCAATTTAAAAGGCATCATTGAAGTCCACTTTTCCCCTTTCAATAGTATCAAAATGAGAATCATGCCTAACAGTCACCACAGTATAATTTGTTTTCCAGTATGGCCTGTGGAATCTTCTCCGTTGTTTTTTAAAAAAACAAAGTAGAACATTTCCTTTAAATATGGGTGAAGTAAAAAGTTTTTAGTATCTCTATATCTAGAGAAAATGTTCTATTGCCATTTACTAACCACTATCTTGTTTTATTTTTGATGCTTAGAACATGTTTATTATGTCTAGGATTTAGAAGACTGAAATTATACATCATCTAGAAGTTAAGTAGAAGAACAAACCACTGGCCAACCATACATTTTTCAAGGCTAGATATTGGCTCAGTAGAGCAGTAGGGAAAAGGTGGAGGGGGTACATTGCATGATGTGGTGGGAGATTTATGGGATTTATGGGATTCCTAGAATGCTGCCACAATGCAGTGACATCATGTTCATGTCTTTGTCCAAAAGTGATGTCAATTGAAATGCAGCACAACACTGGCCATGCCCTGCCCCCTCCCCCCAAACCTGCCAGCAGAGGCCTGGAAACCCTATTCTGCGGGTTCTAAAGGAGTAGCCGGGCTAGATGTTGAAGCAAATATAAACAGAAGCCCTGTAGCACCATAGTTCAACATAAGCTTTTGTTGACCACTCCGCAAAAAGCTTATGCTGGAAAACAATTTTGTTAGCTTTAAGGTGCCACAAGATTCCTTTTTATAGTATGTTCCAATAAGCCATTTCTAAAGTGAAGAGTTATTGCATATCTCCAGATCCAGCATATGAGGCAGAAAGGACTTTTGGATAGACAAGCACTGAGGACCTGCTAGACTTTCAAGCATATGGTGTCATTATGGATGTCAGTTCTTGGTCCCCAATACTTCTCTGCTGCCATGATGCTTAGATGTACAGATTTTTGCAGAAGTTACTGAAAATGCATTGTATATTTTTGCCAGCAGCATTGTCTATTTTAGCCAGCTAACTCTTCATTAAAAACACAGTTCTGAATTGGTTTTAAGAGAATCTGATTTTATTTTGTGAAAGTTTTCAGATAAAGTTGTTGAAGAATACAAAATGTTATATATACTTAAAGCGAGACATACAATGGGATATTTCAAATCAATATGTAAATTAATATGTGCACATACTGCTTCTCTGTCTTCACTAACCCCTTATATATTGCATGAATGAATGGATGCAGAAGACTTCCTAAAAATAAGTCAAGTATTTTTTTAAAAAAAGACTAATTTCCTTCATTGCCTGATATCTGATCTTAAGCCAGACAAGGCACAAAATGTACATAAGTTACCAGAGTCCTTCTGTTCAACCTATTTTAAAACAGTGTTAAACTGTATGTTCTGTCAGAACAAATGAGCCACCAACAAGCAACAGAAGCTCAACCCACATGTGGGCCAAATGACAAAACCAGTTTCCTCACCCCCGCCCCACCAGCACAAAACCAAAAAGCAACTCTTATTTCAACCTTAAAAATTAACCAGTCAGGATTTTCTGGGAAGCTAGCCAATGAGTGAAAGACTACCAATCCCAACAAGAAATATTCAAATTGGGTTTTTGAAACTTGATATCATAAGAACATAAAAACATAAGAGACGCCAATGTTGGATCAGGCCAAAGGCCCATCCAGTCCAACACTCTGTATCACACAGTGGCCAGAAATACCAGGTGCCATCAGGAGGTCCACCATTGGGGCCAGGACATTAGAAGCCCTCCCACTGTTGACCCCCCCCCAAGCACCAAGATGACAGAACATCACTTGCCCCGGAGTCCCTATCTATACCTTGTGTGTGTGTGTATATATATATATATATGGGTAAGGGTGACTTCACCTGTGGAGACTACTTCACACATATTACTCATGCACCTTGTCGGCGGTGGAGCATAACTACGCTCAGATAGACAAGGAGGTGCTGGCAATTGTGGCAGGGGTATGCAAGTTCCACGACTACCTGTACGACCGCCCTTTCACAGTCCTCACGGATCAAAAATCGCTGCTGGGCCTCCTGGCCCCAGACCACCAGACGCCCCAGATGTTGTCTCCCAGAGTGCTGCGGTGGTCGATCTTTCTCTCCGGCTACCAGTATACCCTGCTGCACAGACCGGGCAAGGCGATGGGACATGCCGATGCCCTCAGCTGCCTTCCGCTGCCCATCTGCGACCTGGCCCCGGCCCCCATGCACCAGATCCTGCTGCTGGAAGACCTGCCCAACCACGTCCTCTGCAGTGTGCAGGACTGAGTGGGGAGGGGCTGGCCCACAGGGAGTGTGGGCCCAGAGTCCGCAGCGTTCTCTTCCCACCAGGAGGAACTGTCCACCCACAAAGGCTGCATCTTGTGGGGCAGATGGGTAGTCATCCCTAGTCCCCTGTGCAGATGCATACTCGCCGCACTGCACGAAACCCACCCGAGAACCGTGTGTATGAAAGCCTTGACACGCAGCTACATCTGGTGACCGGGAACGAACGGCGAGATAGAGGACCCAGTCAAACGCTGCCTGACATGCCAGGAAACCCAGCCGGCCACTCCCAGGGCTCCAGTGCAACAGTGGGAATCCTCACATAAACCATGTGCCCATCTTCACCTGGACTTTGCGGGCCCATTCCAGGGACAGACCTTCTTTATTCTGTTAGATTCCTACTCTAAGTGGCTAGAGGTGGTCCCTGTCTCCTCTACATCATCTAGAGCCACGATCAAAGCCATGTGGAAAATCTTTAGCACCCATGGCATCCCTGACACCCTGGTGTCAGACAATGGAACTGCATTTATGTCAGCGGAATTCCTGGAGTTTGTGCAGTATTATGGGATTAGACATGTCCACTCTACTCCCTTCCACCCAGCCACCAATGGACAAGCAGAGCAGACGGTACGAACTACCAAGGAGGCACTGTGTTGGATTGTCCAGGGGGACTGGGACTACCAGCCAGCCGCCTTCTTGTTCGGCCAACGGGCAACCCCGCACACCGTCACAGAATGCTGCCCCACTGAACGACCAGGCTGGACTGGCTCCACCCTGACCGAGCATCCAATCACAACCCAGGCCCAGTAACCCAGGAGGCACCCCGAGGATTTTATCCAGAGGACCCAGTGTATGCGGGGAGGGCGGGGTATAAGTCTTAATAAATAAATAAATAAAATAAAAATATGCCCACAACTATGCCCAGGGCAAACCCTGGACCCCCGCCCGGGTGGTTAGAGTAACGGGACCCCTCTTGTACGAGGTCTCAATGGAAGATGGCCAGCTCATCTGGAGGCACATAGATCAACTGTGCTGGCACCTGCTGCCCCTCGAAGACCAAGAGGTATGAGACATGGAGGACAGCGAGGAGGAGCCAGACCTGGAAGAACCTGTGCTGAGGCCAGCTGAGCCCGACACAGCTTCAGTGCCTGTTCCAAGTTCTACTCCAGGGCCCAACACCGGTCTGGCCCCAGAACCCGGGACCACACCGACTGCCACCTCCGAACTGTCACACCCTGGGCCAGTCACACTGACCTGTTCCCCATTGGAACCATGCTGCTCCATGAGAGAATGGCGGTGTCCCAAGTACTTGTGGGACTTTGTATGCTAGTACTTCGGAAGTAAGGGGGGAGGGGTGTTATGTATTAAGATGGCCACAACTGCATGCACCAGGCCATGTGGTCTACAGGACTCACAAACCTTCGGGTCTAGAACAATAGCCCCCGCAGATTCTAGCGAGGACTAATGGGAGCACTAGGATCCTGAAGAGAATCTTTCATTACCGGGGCAATGTATATAGAACCTATCATGGGAAGTGTGGGGGGTGTTGGGTGTGAGTGTGTGCACCAATACAAGCCAGGCTTGTGCCAGCTAAGTTATCTTTTGTTTCTTCCAATGTAATTAATAAACGAGAGCTGATTTCACTGTGCTATGCCTGGAACGCCGATACTTTTCAGCAACACTTGTGCAAATGTATGTACATTGGTAGAGTTTCACTTCCCTAGAAGCAGAATTTTACTTTCTGGTTTGCAACAGAATAGCATCTTTACTTGCAGAAAATATCTGAGAAGAAACGTTTCAATACAAACGCCATTGACGTATTGGCTTTAACCCAGACGGCTGTGTTGGCTGTTTGTATTTATTCCAAGAGATTGCTTTTCAAAAACTGCTCCTTAAATTCCCTGTCTTTTCCCTGCCACTGCCCTGACAATGCACAGTTCATGGAGCCTGGGGTCACATAAGGGCATTTGCGTGCTGCAGGGTTTACCAACCTCCAGGAGGGTCCTGGAATTCTCTTGGAATTACAACTAATCTCCGGACTACAGAGAACAGTTCCCCTGGAGGAAAGGAGTGGTCTCTATGGCATCAAGCCTGCTGAGATCCCTCCCCTCTCCAAACTCTGATCTCCCCAGGCACTACCTCCAAAGTGGGAGTAAGCAACCCTAGTGTGCTGAAGTCTTGAAGAGATGACAGAAATCATCTCCCTCATCCCTGTTGAGCATTCTGTGGGTCACCTGCAACACAATACTAAGGCCAGTCCATCTAACTAAACCCCCTTCTGGTATGCTGCGGAAATAAGCCATAGCCTTGGTTTTTACCATCCAAAACAATTCGTTCTCAGCTGCAAATTTGACCACTACACTACTCACCCCCCCCCCATTCCAGATCATTGATGAATACATTAAATAGTACCGCCCCCAGTACCCATCCTTGTGGGACCCCTCTGCTTACTTCCCTCCAATGTGAGAACTGTCCATTGATTCCTATTCTTTGTTTCTTGTCATTTGACCAGTTTATAATCCATACAAGAACCCATCCTCTTATCCCATGACTTCTAAACTTATTCAAGTGTCTTTAGTGAGGTAATTTGTTAAAAGCCTTTTGAAAGTTCACTTTCTCAAAGAACTCCAAAAGGTTGGTGAGGCAGGACTTCCCTTTGCAGAAGACATGCTGATTTTTCCCTCAGCAGGCTTTGTCTCTCTATGTGCCTAACAATTCTTTGATCACAATTTCAACTAATTTTCCTGTTAGGCTGACTGGCCTGTAATTTCCTGGTTCTCCTTGGATCCTTTTTTAAAAATTAGTGTCATACTTTCTACTTTCCATTCTACAGGTACAGCAGCTGAATTTAGTGATAGGTTACATATATGGGTTAGTAGATCAACAATCTCACATCTGAGTTCCTTAAGAACTCTCAAGTGTATGCCATCAGGACCTGGAGACTTTTTGGTTTTTAATCTCCCCAGTAGGTCTAGAATTTCATCTCAGGTCACCACAATTTGGCTCAGTTCTGCAGACTCCCTTCCTGAAAATAGTGGCTGTGTCATAGGTACTTGCCCCACACTTTCCACAGTTAACACAGAAGGAAAAAAGTCATTGAGCTTCTCTGCCATTTCCCCATCTTTCTTTAGGAAACCCTTTACTCCTTTGTCATCCAAAGGCCCCACTGCTTCTCTGGCTGGTTTCCTACTATGGATATATTGTTAAAAAAAAGTTTATTGTTTGTCTTGATGCTTTTAGCAGCTCACTTCTCAAAATATTTTTTTGCATGCCTAATTATTAACTTACATTTCTTTTGCCAAATCCTGTGGTCCATCCTGTTCAATTCATTGAGGCAGACCTTCCACTTTTAAAAAGAAGCATCTTTACTTTTCATGGCTTCCTTGACTTGCTTTGTTAACCAGGGGTCGTTTCGTAGAAAAAGAGCTAGAGGAACTCATTAGCATAACTCATTAGCATATGCCACACCCCCTGACATCACCGGAAGTGTGTCATAAGGCCACACACCCCGCCCCCAACGGTCCCGGCTGCCGCCGGCGGCCTTGCAGCTCCACTGCCGAGCCCCATGAGGGGCCCGGCGGTGGACCTGCAATGCGGGCGGGAGTGCAAGGAAGCCCCGCAAAGGCCCTCCCTGGCCCCAGGCAGGCAGGGGTGGGGAGAGGCAGGGAGGAAGCAACTTACCCTCCCTCTTCTCCTGCCTCCTCCTGGCTGAATGAGGGCCGGAAGCGGGGCGGCCGGAAGCAGGGGGCGGGGCTTCGTCATGTGCCCCGCCCCCCCATACCTCACCCGGGGGAACTGTGATCCACCGCGATATGACCTCTGTTGTTAACCATGCAGGCCTTCTTTTACACTTGACAGTGTCTTTCTGCACTTGTGGAATGCATTCTATTTGGGCTTCAATTAGTGTGGTTTTGAATAGCTTCCAAGCATCCTCTTGGGATTTGACTCTGTGTTTCCCCTCAGCTTCCTTTTTAAACTATTCCCCTCATTTTTGTAAAATACCGTCTTTTGAAATCAAATGTTACTGTTTTGGACTTTAGGGCTAACTTTCCATTGATCTGAATGCTGAACTATAACATTGTGGTCACTGTTCCAAATTGATGTAACAGTCTCTACATCTCTCACAAGGTCTTGAGTAGGGTTGTTAAAAAAAATCAGTATTTTTCAGATTTGGGTATATTGAACCAGAAAAATATTGGTATTTTCTAATATTCCCGAATCCCAATACTGGCATGGTATTCAGATTCAGGATTTTTCAGAAACCCCGTTTTTTTTGGGGGGGCTCCATTATACCCTATGGGGACCATCATAGTCAATGGTCTCCATAAGGTATAATGGGGAATCGATCCAGGGGTATCTGGGGCTTTGGGATGGCTGTTTTTGAGGGAGAGGCACCAAATTTGGAGCATAACTGCTGGTGCCTCTTCTCAACCCCTCTCCAAGTTTCAAAAAATTGGACAGGGAATCTAGTTCTATGGGCCCTAAAGGAGGTGCCTCCACCCTCCACTGGTTTCAGTGAAGGGGAAAAGGTGCTTAAAGGGATTGTGGTCCCTTTAAATGCCTTCTTCAAGCTGTGAGTGAACTCCAGAGGCATTTAGAGGGTTTGAAGTCCCTTTAAACACCTCCTTCAAGCAGTGAGTTCACCTGGAAGGCGTTTAAAGGGACTGCGATCCCTTTAAATGCTGTTTAACTTTGACTATCTGATGATCTCAAATATTTTTGGATTTTGGGGGCTTGGCCATTTTAGATAGCTGGAAAAAAATGCCCAAATCTATATCTGGCTGAAAGAATAGCCAGAAAATACTGATAAGGATCAAATCACCCACTACCAGAAGCCCACCTCCCCCTAGCCCCAAAGGGTTTCCTCAGGATGAGAGGATATTGGTTTGTCACCCAAGCAAGGGGTTTCTTCTTACATCCCCCCTCCTCAGACTGACACCCTCCAAACTCAAGACTCTCACTCTCCACAACAGCAGAAGAGCTGTCAACACAGGAGTAGGGCTGCTCTGGTAAGTCTTTGAGGGTCTCTTCCTCAAACCTCTCTCTCTGCCTCAGCCTCTCCAGGTTGGCAACTCTAGCCTCAAGGGAACAAACCGGCTTCCTGAGAGCCAAAAGCTCCATGCAGCAAACACATACCCACAATTTCCACCTGGTGGGTAAATAATCATATATGTAACACTCTCTGCAAAATACTGGATAGCCACGGCTCCCCTGCTGGCTTTCTACCTTCATAACTGGTTAGTGGTTTAACGGTATTTAGATGATGCAGAGTCCCCAGGCCAAGAGCTCTTTGACTCTCACCCTTCGGCTTGTGCCAAACCTCTGTCTAGGAGGAGCTTTACAATTCAGAGGCCCACAACCCCTGCCTCCCAGTGGCAACAGCACAGGGTGGGGCTTGCAGTCACAGACCTAGCTCAATGAGCAACAGACCCAGACAAAAACACCCCTTTCCAGAAGGCTACAAAAGCACTCACTAACCCTCAAACTCTGTCTTCTCACAAAGCAAATTCAGTTAATGATCCCCAGGAATTTAGCAGTTTAGGAAAGGCAAAAAACACCCCCCCTCCCAGCAGCTCTCTCCTGGGTTCTGTCTCCCAGCCCAGCTGGCTCAGCTGAGGGCCAACAAATCCCTGAGAACAGTGTTGGATATAGCACAGGGAGTTGTAGTGGGAAGGAATAATCAGCAGAAAGCAAATGCCCTCTTCTTGTACACTTTTATTTGTTTTTGATCCAACACATGGACTTTAATGCAGCTCAGTGTCAAAATATAGATGTGAACTCCCTGGATTAGGGACTTTCCTTGTTAGCCTCATTGTAAAATGGAAAACAATAATACATTTGTCTTAAAATAACACATGGAAGCAATTTCTGTACAACGTGTTACCTTCAAACAGTTGATCATTCATGCAAGGGTCACTGTATGCTGGATTCATCAGGCAGTAATAATATTAGTCATAAAATTCTCATTTGTGCAGAGAAAGATTTTTTTCCCAATTGGGAATGACCTTTTCTGATGAAGAAAGGCTTCCTTTGCTGGGAAAAAGTATTTCTTTGTTGAAGGAAGTCTTGGTGCCATAGGGTCCAAGAGTGGATGGGAGTCATAGGATCCAGCCCATTTAAGAATATTGGAGCCCAAGAAGAGCAGCCAGGCACTTACAATGTAAGTCACATTTCAAATTCCTCAAATTCAGATTCTTGATGGACTAAATTTCCCCAGTCCAAGAGTGCTCTCATTCTTAATGTGTTTTTTTAAAATGATACCCTGAACATCTTCTGCTAAATAGGCTGTTAGCTCCAGAATATATTCCTTGTAATCTCCCTTTGCCCTCCTTTTAAATGGATACTTTCCTTTTATTAGGGATATTTTATATAAACGAAATTCTGAAGGGTGGCTGCTTATGATTCTGATCGATGCCAATAAAGGTTTTGAATTGAATTGATATAAACGAAATTAATAATGAGAAAATAGCTAATGTCAAAAACGCACAATTGTATTATCAGTCACTTTATTAGCTTTGGACATTTCCTTTAATTGAAGAAGGAAAATAAAATGGTTGACACAGCTAACATCAATTTTGTGATGTCTTCAGAAGGTCTTAAGAGTACTTTTACAGGCAGGTCAGTCAGCCCAGAATAACAAATTATGACCTCTCGACAACCAAGTATACTCCAAAGTGCCATGCATGCCAAGTTTGTGCAGAAGAGCTACATCACTGTGGTTGTGCAGGATCTGGTTCACTCCTGCTGAGTGAACTGCAAAACAAAATGGGATGGTTTGCTTTATACAGCTTTCCAGTGTTTATTGTTCTGTAAACAGAGTATGAAAACACCCTCAGGAAGACACACAATGGAGTGCTTTCATGCACCACACCCTGCTAGAATTAGAAGCCTCCCAGTAACTTGGCCATATTTACTACCAGATAATTCTCATGGATGCAACAGGGATATTTGCTTTTAGTTACTGAGTTTCTTATAGACTAAGGTTCATCTCTTGCAAAGTTTCTGAACTTTCCAGGAAACCGGAATAGGATATTACTGATTGCCTATAAATTTGCATAGACATTGCTAAGCAACCACTGGAAAGCCGCCCCCACTCATATCTAATCAATCACACAAATGAACATACTACAATGAAAAGACCAGAGCTACCCTTTGATTAAAATATTGCTAGGAAAATGCTCACAGTCCAATATTGCTGTGGGTGCAGGAAAGTTTTCTTTTGCTCTGGGGGGGAGAGAATGGGTTCTATCCTGGGAACACTTGGGAGCTGTAAAGTACTGGGTCCAGATGCGTAGGAGTAATTTCAGCTCATAGTTTATTAAGAACACACACTCAAGCATGGAATAGCAGGACTGGAGCCCTGCTTAAATCCGTGAGGCGCACCACACCCCGCTTCCCGTGATAGGTCATTTACACAGTGTCCATACCCATAGGTCGGGCATACGATCCGGAGTAGCTGATAGGCTCACTCTAGGACCCTCGCCTGCTATTTTTTATGATCCCTTATTAGTACACAACAGGAGCATTCATCTCAGGACTGTACCTGAATCAGTTAATATCTTGCAAGATGACCTGGAGCAGGTCTCAAAACTACAGGTGCCACTGGAGCCAGCAGAGGTCATTTCGGGGGGGAACGCGGGGGAACACAGTTCCCCCGGGTGAGGTGCAGGGGGGCGGGGCACATGACAAAGCCCCGCCCCCTGCTTCTGGCCGCCCCGCTTCCAGCCCTCATTCAGCCAGAAGGAGGCAGGAGAAGAGGGAGGGTAAGTTGCTTCCTCCCCGCCTCTCCCCACCCCTGCCTGCCTGGGGCCAGGGAGGGCCTTGGCGGGGCTTCTTTGCACTCCCACTGGCCTTGCAGGTCCACCGCCGGGCCCCTGATGTCAGGGTGTGTGGCATATGCTAATGAGTTATGCTAATGAGTTCCCCTAGCTCTTTTTCTACGAAATGACCCCTGGGAGCCAGTATTCGGGTTGGAGATGCCCCATGTCATTATTATGGGTTAATTAATATTCCTGTGGAGGTATTGAATCTGTCCTGACCAGCATCTCCTCCAGCCCTTTCCCTGCCTTTCCATCACCCTTGCATGGCAAAAGGTCGGGACCCTGAGTTATCATGTCTGTGGCTATTTGTTGCACCTCTGGTTCTGCGGAGGGACAGGGCCCGGGTTCCCTCCAAGCTGGATCGAGCTGGTTCCTCTGCTTCAACAACTGCAAGGTTATGCTAGTATTCCGAATGAAAGAAGGCAGAAACAGTCTGGAGCAGACTTCTGTTATTACTCTGACCCATATCCTGCAGACTCAGGGCCTAATCTCAATCAAGACCTTGAACTAAAACCAGAATATGTAATAAGACTCTGCTTCTCCATATGCTGTTTTATTCCGTGGACATCAGCATTAACAGGACATGTGCTACTATATATTTAAGAAATGTTTTGCAATTTAAATACAGTGGCACTCTTCAGCTGTATAGGTTTTCAACTAACTTTTATCTGTTAATTTGCAAATACACATTTCGGAATCTCATCTACACAAAGGTATTCATTTGGCATCCTTTTATGATCTCATTTAACTCTTGCAGTCACTGTATACAAACAATGGGTTAATCTAATCCAATCCAATTTCACAGATCAGTAACTAAGACGTGGTGTCTGATCTAGAAGTGCTGTGCAAATATATTATTACACATGTACTTTTACAGCAGATTTATTGCCCCCCCCCAACTGTCTAGATGACATAGACACAACTTGCCACTGGTAACTGCGGTGACATAACGTGCATCTCTTGCAGTTTACAGAACAACTATTTAATCCCAGCAATGCACATTAGTACAGACAGTGCTGGTCTTATGCTGATAGCTACTGATGAAAATACAGTTGTTCCTATGTATGAAACAGACCCAGACTTGGGGGTTCCTGCAATAATGATAAATTAATATTTTTTTTTCTAATTTATTGGGTAACCGTTGGGTTGTCTAAGTGTATGGTTGAGGCTTAGGGTCTTCCTCCAGGTGCACAGAGTCAGGTTCCACACTTGAGTTCAATACTCAAGGCAAAGTTTATTAGCCAGACAAAATAGAAACAGTATCACTCAATGAATGGATAACAAAAGCAAAACGAATGGCTGGCAAAAGTCTATGGCTAATCAGAATATAACAAACAATTAAAATCAGCTGGCACTCAGAGTTAAAATGTGTCAGTCCAAAGGGAGGACAAGGACAGCGTCCTCCCTAAAATGACTCGCGCCTCCTTCAGCTATTTCTCCCCCCTCCTTTATCCTGCTCCACGTCATAATGAGCTGCCGAGCACTTTATCCCGTCCAGCTGTTGATTAAGGTAGTTTGGTCGTATGGCTCCTAGTGAGATGAAAAGCAGCCATTCCTGTAACAACTTACAAGGTCAGGCCTCCCTCCTCTACCCTTCACTTGGTTCTTCAGGGTTGCAGTTTTGCAGCTGAGCTGGTCTCTTCCGTACACCAAGCCTTTCATTAAAAACAAAAAATCTAGATATTTGCTTGATCCGGGGAATATTTAAGCAAAGAACTGTTACTTGCAAGCTCTCCATCTTCTCAAAACTACTCAATTGATCCCGAGCAAACTATACAGGCATTCTTACTTTGTTTGTCCATCTACAATATCACTGTTGTTTCCAGTAATATATTGTAGGAGGACTAATTTGTGGTTGAGCAGGTGCATTTCTTTTGCTGGCCATTTTATCCAGCACAAAAACCAGATGTTGTGCATCAGTTGGAGTACTAGGACATTGGAATAAATTAGACAGAAATGAGGGTGCAGTACAACTACCAATAAATCGACAGTAGGTAGGAGAAGGCATTAAACAAGCTTTGGAATTTATATGGGGGGGATTCCACTAAACATGATAATCACTAGTAATTAGTGCCTGCTGTCAAAGAAAGCAGCCTTCCCCATGTCTGTTCTAAACTGAAAGATCGAAGAGCCATATATGAAATAATTATTATTATAGTAGAAAATGCACAAAGGAAGAATGGATATGGTTCTTCACTGTTCTGGAAGGAACTTCCACTTGGATTGATCAGGGTCTTGCTTGACTCATGACCCAATACTGGCTAGCAGGCATTCAAGAGGTTCACACTCCAAGCTGTAGCTTAATTAGCTACTTTTATTTCTTGTCATCACATTGCAGCCGACATAATAATAATAATAATAATAATAATAATAATAATAATAATAATAATAATAATAATAATAATAATAATAATAATAATAATAATAATAATAATAATAATAATAATAATAATAATAATAATAATAATAATAATAATAATAATAATAATAATATTGATGACATTAGTTCTTCCTGGGCTGCTTTGAGTCGTAGCGCTGCACTGCCACCGCCTGGCCGGAATGGCCCATTACAGGCTTCTTGATGCTAAAGAGGTCTTTTTTCAAGGCTTCCGAGCTTCCGAGCTGGACATTCCATTCGCGGGCTAACACCTCCCCTACGGGGTTTTTAGTGTGCCCACCCTCTCTAAGGAGTGGTACCCATTTTATCTACTCGCCGAAGCTTTCGAACCGCTGGGTGGATGGCGAGCTGGGGACAAGGCTGGTAGCTCACACCAGCGCGGGCTAGAACTGACAGCAACTCTGTTCAGTTCAGATGTTAACGAGAGGATAAATCCTCTGTGCCACCGCTCCCCTTGACTTATGGTGACCCTGTAGGGTTTTCAAGGCAATAAATGTTCAGAAGCCGTTTGCTATTGCCTGCCTCTGCACAGTGACCCTGGACTTACTTGGTGGTCTCCCATCCAAATACTGACCAGGGCTCACCCTGCATATCTTCCAAGATCTGAGAAGATTAGACTAGCCTGGGCTATCCAGGTCAGGGCACTTGGTATATATGACTGTCTAGAAAATGTTTAAATATCTTGGGATGAAAGTAAAGCCAGAGAATAGTGAAACTCAGATCTGAGTACTGGGCACTATTCTGCAAACAACACAAAACTGACCAAATTATGGCATTTAAACAGACCACTCTAGGACTACCACCTGTGTAAACAGGAGTTGTTTTTTACGCAAGAAACCCATTAGGAAGCAATCTTTGAAACAATCTTGGCCTAAATGCATACATACTATGATGCAAATAGTATGAACAATCTCACTGCACATCTGTTTTTCAAACAATGTGTATTCAGTAAGATTTGTGGGTATTGAGTGGGTGTGAATTTGCTGCAACATCCAAGTGGTATCCATCTTGTGAGCATCCCACTAGGCTTTTCCTTCTCCCCCACCCACATTGAAATTGTCTGTACCAGACAGGCAGATAGGCATCACCATTTTCTTTCTGAGCAAATCACTTGGCACCTATACAGAGTGCCAAAACCTAGATCTTTCCCACATATTGGATACTATGAAGCTGCCTTATACTGAGTCAGACCATTGGCCTCCAGCTTCCAGACACTCATTCAGGAAAGATACAGCCATTCCTGACTGCTTTGTTAAAGAATCACAGAGCTGGGAGCAACTGGCATATTGATCACAGCCAACTTCATAGTTTGGATGATCTCATTCACACGCTTCACATAAATATTAAACAAGACTGGGCATAAACACCAATCTTTGCGGTATCCTGTAAAGTAAGGCCCCGGTCACACGGGGGAAATTGGCGCGGCCAAAGTGCGGCTTTTTAGAACCGCACCAAAAGAGACAGACAGCGGCGGGATCAGACAGATCCCCTGAGCCGCTGCACAGTTGCTCCCCGGCATGATTAGATGCCGGGGGGGGGGGGCCACGGCAGGGGGGTGAGGCAGCCGGCTCTGCATGTGTGCACATGCACAGTTTGGCCAGGAGCCTCGAATGCTGCTAAAGACGGGCGCACCGGCGATCCCACGGCTGCGCTTGCTGCGGCGTTTCAGGTTAATAGTACTCTTTCCTATTTGTTTTTTTAAATGCGCATTTTCGGGCTGAAGGGACGGATCGGGGATGGGTGCTCTTTTGTAGGTTCTTTTTTGCTGTGCGTTATCGGCCTGAAGGGATGGATCGGGGACGGGTGCGCGCCGCTTCCCAGATGTTGTGGTGTGATCGCGCCCATTTGCTGCGCCCCCGATCCGTCCCTCTTGCGGGGCAAAACCTCCCATGTGACCAGGGCCTAAGTCCCTCCAGTTATCTGTGTGCTTTCAGAAATAAAGTATTAAAAGTTGAGAACTACCTCTGAAACACCCACATGTTCAAGGAGTCAAGCAAAATTAACACAGAGGAATCCCCCTGTCCATTTCCAGATATAGATAGCCAAGCAAGGTTTCTACAGTCAGAGGTCATTTCGGGGGGGAACGCGGGGGATTGCAGTTCCCCCGGGTGAGGTACGGGGGCGGGGCACTTGATGAAGCCCCGCCCCCTGCTTCCGGCCACCTCGCTTCTGGCCCTCATTCAGCCAGGAGGAGGCAGGAGAAGAGGGAGGGTTAGTTGCTTCCTCCCTGCCTCTCCCCACCCCTTCGTGCCTGGGGCCAGGGAGGGGCTTCGCAGGGCTTCCTTGCACTCCCGCCGCCGGGACCGTTGGGGGCGGGGTGTGTGGCCTTATGACACACTTCCGGTGATGTCAGGGGGTGTGGCATATGCTAATGAGTTATGCTAATGAGTTCCCCTAGCTCTTTTTCTACGAAACGACCCCTGTCTACAGTCATCTCCACCTTACAGCCAATCTGAAACCACACTGAAATGGGTCAAGGAAAGAAATGTCATTCAGGAGAGTGTGAAGTTTCTGCTACAACAAACTTGATGCTTTTTCCAGAGAGAGGGGGGGGGGGGGAGAGAGAGATTTGGAATTAGCCTGTTTCAAGATTTTGGGAGAGGGGTACATTAAATGCATTGGTCCTATGATCAAATATTAAGCAACCAGGTTTGCTTCTGAGAAGTGAATGTCAGTTTCTTTGTGCACAAGCACAAAAGGCTTTGAAAAAAGCAAAGTACACAGACTGCCACTGTGTTGAGAAACCTGGGTGGTATTCATTGATGATTAAACCACGTTTTGGTTAGCCTGATGCTTAGCTAGGGTGGGAGGCAAACTTTGTTTCCCCAATTTCCTTTGGGGTTTTTAAAAACTCCTATCTAGGGCTTCATTGTGGGCGTATCATCTTTCCTGGAAGCAGCTCTCTTGCAACAGAATGCTGAGCTGCAGCCCTTCAGATTTGGAACAAAAATGTTCTCACTTGGATAGATATTCTTTCCAGGTTGCTTGGCAATACTGAACGTGTGGGTGGGTGCCTCCCCCCCCCTCCATACCTCTTCTAAAGTGATGTGATTTGGACTTCTTTTTTCCCTTTTGTTCCAGGCTCTCAGTTTGAGCTGTTTAGTTTACCAGTGCTTCTACTCTGAATTGGTTTTTTTTAGCATGTTTCATTTGACCCCTGCCACTATGGACAACTAGGTATGTATATTCATGTGAAA
The DNA here is from genome assembly GCF_001447785.1 of Gekko japonicus. Lineage (NCBI taxonomy): Eukaryota > Metazoa > Chordata > Lepidosauria > Squamata > Gekkonidae > Gekko > Gekko japonicus. Next base: position 192,643 of record NW_015168668.1, on the reverse strand, counting down.
AATCTCTGCTGAAAAGGGGGACTCCTAAGAATACAATCCTAAATATAGTTACACTTTTTAATGTCCAGTGAAGACTACAGGCTTAGGCGGGCATAAGTCTATTTATGCTTGCATGGTAGGAATGCTTGGATTCATCATCTTAGTCCAAGGTGTAGTCACACCTGAAAAATATCAGTAATGCCATTAGGACCATCATGTCACTGACCAGATGTCAGTGGGGAAAAGGTTCACAGTAAATTTCTATGGCTTGTTCCTAGAAATATTCAAGACTAGATTGGAAATCCAGAGTATTTTCAGTGACCATTGCTCAGTTGTAGAGCATCTGCTTGCCAAGCAGAAAGGGCTAGGTTCAGTCCCCAGCTTCTCCCCTTATAAGGATCAAGTAGTAGGTGATGCGAAAGAGATTCATGGAGAGCTACTGCCAATCAGAGTCTGAGTCTGACCCAGTGCAAGGCAGTATAAGGCAGTTTCATATTTTAAGGGTTAGGGCTGCCAAATGCAGCCGGGGGGCGGGGATTCCCCCGCTTCGGAGCCCCGATTCCCGGCGCGCCGGAATCGGGGCCCGGGGGAAACCCCACCCCCGCGTGCGCGTCACCCGGAAGTGACGTCGCACGCTGGGGGCGGGGCCATGCCGTTTGAGGGGAAAACAAAGAGTTTTCCCCTCAAATGGAAGCCATTTGAGGGGAAAACTCTTTGTTTTCCCCTCAAACGGCATGGCCCCGCCCAGCGTGTGACGTCACTTCTGGTGACGTCCCGGCGGCGCGCGCGCGCAAAGCGCGCGCACACGCACGTCCCCGCAGAGCTCCCGGACCGGCAGGAAGGACCCCCGCCGGTACGTGAAACAAATTTGGCAACCCTATTAAGGGTGCTTCGGAAGAATTGTCACATGGACAAAGAGAACAACAGCCACCCTGCCACCCTTAAATGATGCTCTTGGATGCTGAAGCAGAATACTTACTTTAAATAAACAGCTACTTGGTTGTTTCCCCTCTATTTTAGAAGCAAATTACTAAAATCTCAGAGGGACCCTTATTCAGAACAAATGGCACTGCCTCTCACAAATGTTTCCTTTATGCATGATTGCCACATTTCAGGTGGACGATGATCCAGAATGTGAATTTCATGACAGATTGTCCAGTGAAATGATAGGCTGGGAAATTCTTGGCTTCCTGAGCAAGCTGCATATGTAAGCACCATAGAGCATGACTTTTTCCTTTTTAACCATTAAGTGTACTGCTGCTGATTTGGAGTAACAGATTGTAAGCAAGTTGAAGACAGCCTCCTACTCAGAGTACATATGCATATAAAACACTGGCAGTACTATCAAAGGATGACATCAAGCATAGGCAGTTGGGCTATGTGAAACCTCAGGCGGCTCTACTGATGCCACAGGAATCTGGGGTTCATTCATCCATTCCAAGCTGTGATCCCTGAAGTTCTGGTTTTCAAACAGCTGTAGCCCCTAAGTTAACAGCCCTAAATTATTAAAAACTACCAGGATTGTGGTATCTTTACTGTATACATTACAATGGAACAGTTTACATTATATTACATTATATTACATTACATTACAGTATATATTACAATGGAACATAGGATTGCCAGCTCTGAGTTGGGAAATACCTGGAGATTTTGGGGATGGAGCCTGAGGAGGGTGGGGGTTGGGGCATAAGCAGTTTGGTGTATTGGTTAAGTGCGTGGACTGTAATATGGAAGAACTGGGTTTGATTCCCCCCTCCTCCACTTGCAGCTGCTGGATGACCTTGGGCAAGCCATAGTGCTGTCAGAGCTGTTCTTGAAAAAAGAGCAGTTTCTGTCAGAGCTCTCTCAGCCCCACCTACCTCACAGGGTGTCTGTTGTGGGGAGAGGAAGAGAAGGGAGTTTGTAAGATGCTCTGAGACTCCAAGTGAAGGGCGGGGTATAAATCCAATCTCCTCCTCCTCCTCTTCTTCTTCTCATAGAGTCCAACTTTGAAAGCAGCCATTTTCTCCAGGTCAACTGATCTCAGTTGCTCCCATCCCTGCCTCTTCTTGCTAATAAATGGATGTTGTTCTGAACACACCCATCTCTGCTGTATGAACCTAAGAGCATGGACCTAATTGAGTATCCTATTACTGATCTGCAATCAAAAGAGAACATCAGAAGGACATCAAACGTACCTCTTTCTTCTTAGGGATGTGCCTTTAAATGACAAAAAGTTTTATTGAGAACTTTTAGCCCAGTTGAAGAGGGCTGCTGACGAACTCCACTGGGGGGAAAAATAGTTTCCAGACATTAGAACTAAACAACATAATAATGAGTTTCAAGTGATGGCCTACAGCTGAATGTGAAAATGTGAAAATAATGAAAGAACTTTTAATTAGTCCCATTTCAGGTGCTACCTCATCCAATTTCCCTCCTCACCCCTTTTGAATTGATGTTGTTAATTTACGTGGGAGTGTGGAGGCACAATCTTTGTGTTACAGAAAGAAGATGTTTTTATTACAGGATCAAGATGGGTAGCCGTGTTAGTCTTTCTGTAGCGGTAGAAAAGAGCAAGAGTCCCATAAGCACCTGAAAGACTAATAACATTTGTGGCAGGGTATGCACTTTCATGAGTCACTACTCACTTCTTTAGATACAGTTAGAGTGTGTTTTTATTACAGAAAAATGAAATCATCTGAAGTCAGCCTTTCCCTTAAAGTACCTGTTAACAAAGAATTAATGATAAAACATGTGAACAAAGAATTAATGATAAAAAATGACTGAGGACAGACTGGCAGTTTGAAGCGTGAGGGAGTCGTGGCAAAATGATCCAGCACAAACTATTCCAGGTTTTCCCAGTCACACTGCGCCAACTGATGCGGGAGCATACCGGAGAGGAGGTGCAAGGGGGCGACTGCACTGTTGGCCCGCCCCTGGCGAAGGTGCGGCTGTAAGGCGCGGCTTTCTTTTTGGTAATCCGGAGATATGTGTTTATGCGCACAAGCAATTGCAGCGTTCAAACTTTGTTGGTGTGGGATGAATGCGGGATGACCGTGTTCTCCAGAGTTTGCTACCACTTTCACCAGGTACTTTTTAAACTCGGGAGGCAAGCGCTACAAGATGGGCTGAGTACGGCTGGGGAACACCTGACAGATGTGCCTGTGTGAACTGGCCCTTTAATCCATTTGTGAAACGTTTCTGGCACATGCCCATCTCAGGGCAAACTGCCAGTCTGAACTCAGCCAATGAAAGGCTTATCTGGAATGTATCCCTCATATGGTATGCAGGACCTCCTCCCTGGCCATCCATAATACTGACCATTCTGTTTGTAATGAAAATGGTTGTAAAGGAGCACCTACAGTTAAATCCATCTCATTTTACTAAAAATGAAGGTGTAACCAACCTTGTCAGAAAACTGTGACAACAATACCTGGGGAAGAAGAGTATGTACGGAAGCACTGAGTTTAGTCAATAGGCAGAGGTAGGGGAATACACGTGTGTGGAATCAAATAATGATTTGCATGGATGGACTGAGGCTCTTTCCTGTCATTTATATTATTGTACAAATGAAGGCATGGGGGGTGGGTTCTGGATTAGGCCCAACAGCTGTGCCCTTGGTATTCCTATGTTCCTGTTTGTTTTGCCTACATCCAAATGCATAAAGACTCCTGAGCAAACTGGACCTTGGAGATGTTAAAATTGGGTGAGTGAGGCCAGCAAATATGAGCCTGATGGTCCTTCTGTGCTTTCATTTACATACTAATATAAATGTCTGCCCAGGGCTTGTGTCAGTTAACTAAAGACAACCTCTGTAAGCAGCTTTCCCTTTCATTTAAGGAAAAAATGTTTTTGTTGTTGGACCCAGCTGGTCACAATGGAATATCTGAAACAGTCAGTAGGAAGGCAGGAAAGGGAAAAAAGAGAGACATCTGTCTCAAAGGCCACAATCCAATGAGCCCTTTTAAATGTACAACAAAGGCTCACACATTTTTACTGCTATTTAAATAAATTAACTTGTGGATTAGTTTTTCTTTCCATCTGATGTTCTGAATTATGCAACAGCTATGACATTTCCACACTCACACATTCCTTAACAATATTGAAAATTATGATTTCAGAATCTAGGATAAAGGAGGCCTACACTGAGAAATAAAGCTCTCTTTCCATTAATTAATAGCAAAGGAAATAGATGTACATCGGTTTGTTATAATAATACCTTTTTCAGATCAGTCCCAGTAGGAAATGGAAGAATTTCCTCAGTGGAATTAACTCTGTTCCATTCTTGCTAATGATGGGGTGATTTATTGGGTATTATTAAATTATGCAAAGTTGTGAATAAGAAAGCAATGCCAAATGAGGAAAAATATATCACAATCATAGAATCCATGAGCACTGATGTTTTGTTTAGAATTTTTATACTGGTAGATGAAGCAGGGGGTGCTGGTGTGTTAAAATTCATTGTGAGAATGGATGAAAAAATGTTTGCTGTGTCTGAGCAATTACAAGTTGTCTTTCTGCAGAGCTGATGCCATGTTTATTTTCAACAGCTGCATCTAAAAGTGAGGGATGTGCAATCAGATAACCAATCAAATCCCAAACCAAAACTATTCTTGAATATACTTATCATGCAGAGTTTTTCAAAAATTAATTACATTCAGAAATGTGGGGATTTGGGTGCCTCAATGACACCATTTGAAGTTAACAAAATCATAGGCATCAGAAAGACAGAGAGCATAGGTCAGAAGACATCATAAGTAACAGGCATGTTGACTAAGGAGCAGAGTATATTGATGTTGGTTGAGAACCAGGAGGCATAAAAGAGGAATAAATTAGCAGTTCTTGCAATGGAGGGAAGAAAGCAGTGGGGGGTTCACACAAGGATCAGTGTTAGAGCTGGTGGTATTTAATTTGCAGTGGCCAAGTTTGCAGATGACACAAAATTATTCATGATGGTAAAAACCAAGGCCCACTGTGAAGAGCTACAAGAAGGATCTCCAAAAACTGGGTGAGTGGGCAACAATGTGGAAAATGAAGTTCAATGTATGTCAGTATAAGGTGAAGCAAATAGGTATAAAAATCCCAACTTCAAGTTTATGCTAATAGAGTCTGAACTTGCTGAAGAGACCTTGGAGTCACAGTGGATAGCTCAGAGAAAATGTCAGCTTAGGATACTGCAGCAGTGACAAGTTCTTATGTTGGGGATTATCAGGAAAGGGACTGAAAATAAAAAGTTAATATTTTAATGCCTCTGTATAGAGCTATGGTGCAGCCTCATTTGAAATACTGTGTGCAGTTTGGGTCACTATATTTCAAAAAAGGTACTGCAGATCTGGAAGAAGTACAGAAGAAGGCAACCAAGATGATTAGGGGGTTGGAGCACCTTTCCAATGAGGAAAGGCTGAAGAGTCTGGGACTTTTCTGAATAGAAAAGAGAGGAGTAAGTGGTGATACGACAGAGGTTTATAAACTAATTCAGTGGGGAAATGTTGCCTCATGCCCTGTGGGGGAGGAGCACCTTTTCAGTCTAGTGAAGCCAGAAAGTTCTTTCTCTGTGACCAGCCTGCGTAGGTGCAGTTCCCAATGTTATAAGGACATTGCATAATAGAATATAAAACATGAAAAGTATCATAGCAAAAATATCACGACAAATCAAAATATGGTAAAAATAATCAATACTTCAGCATAATATATTTCCATGTATATTTCCTATTTATAGGACTAGATTGGAAAACATATAAGCAAGAAACATAAGTTCACTCATACAAAACACATCAAATCACACAATCTGGCCCTGACATCTGGGGACTTAGAATCTCAATTATGTCTCCACAGAAGCACACCTTAAGAAATGTGTATATCCACGTAAGTCCTAAAAGCTCATGGGCATTAGCCTCTGCCCAGGGAATTGATCAATATGGGCCCAGGTATACATGTCCACAGCTGCTGGATGGGAAGAAACAACTGCACATCAGTCAACCTGGACCCTTCTCCATCCCAACACATGACATGGCCAGAGTCTTGATTAGGACCAAGATAGACTTATCCCATCTTGGCCTGCCCTCCCCAGCATAGTTCCTAGTGTGTGCTTTTTCAGCTAACAGACTCCACCCTCTGGCAGATATAACCTTCTTTTAGCCAGACACTTCATATAGTTAGAGCAAAAGTCAGTTTGGTGTAGTGGTTAAGTGCGCGGACTCTAATCTGGGAGAACCGAGTTTGATTCCCCACTCCTCCACTTGCACCTGGCTGGATGACCTTGGGCAAGCCATAGTTCTGATAAGAGCTGTTCTTGAAAAAAGAGCAGTTTCTGTCAGAGCTCTCTCAGCCCCACCTACCTCACAGGGTGTCTGTTGTGAGGAGGGGAAGGGAAAGGAGTTTGTAAGCTGCTCTGAAACACCTTTCGGTAGTGAAGGGTGGAGTATAAATACAATCTCTTCTTCTTCTGTTCCATACCTGGGTGGGCCATTTTTGACTTGCTGAGCAAGACATTGCATGGCTGTAATCATGTTGACCTTCTCCTATGGGATCCTAGTTGCTTGGGCATTCTGTGCTCTCTACAAGCACTTTGCCAGACCGATTTCACATAAGCCTTTGTCCCGTGCTTGCTCTTTCATCCCTCCCGCTTGTTTTGGTCAATTTCTACACCATTAGACTCGTGGCTGCCTTTTGACCGGCATCTTCCCCAAATTTGCCCCGCCTCAGTGCGATTCTTGATTTCCCAGAAGTTTCCTGTTGCCTCACAGCGAAGCCAAAACACACACCCCTTTTTCCACACCCACTCACTCTCCTGCTCATCTGCTGTTCCTCATTGTGTTTTTTTAAGGGTTAAAAAGGGGGGGAGGGGATATGAGGAGGGAGAAGAAAGGGGACTGGGAGGAGGGAAGCAGCAAGAAACAGCTGTGCGCCAAAAGCGCAGGATGTATTCCGCAGACATCAAATTTTAGGACAGAGTTTTCTAGACTAAAAAGTTCAATACCAGACAGCAAGGACTATGTATATAACCAAAATACAGTAAAGATTTAAAGAAGAGCCTCCCTTCCCTTCCAATATTTCATCAAAACATTAGTACAAACCACATTCAGGAAAGGACTAAGTTTAAAAAGATTTCAAAGATTTGATAACAAGATATGCCCCCCTGTCATAATCTGTCCAATAAACAAAGACTGTAATGAATGCTTTGAGCTATGATACCTGATGTAGTGTACCTAACATGAAAATTCCTGGTTCACCTTTAACTAGATCTGAACTGTGACATACAGGCCTGTTGATCAGACTAATTGATAACAGATGTGTGGTCATCAAAGTTTGAAATAAGACACAATTTACTTTGAAAAAAGAAGGAAAATCTTATAAGAGCTTCTGTACTGTAATAATAAAATGTATGGATAAACAGCTTTACAGCCTTCTCAGGCCCAAACTACATGTTACATTGAGAGCCAGTTTGATGTAGTGGTTAGGAGTGCAGACTCTAATCTGGAGAACTGGGTTTGATTTCCCACTTCTCCACATGCAGCTGCTGGTGTGACCTTGGGTCAGTCACAGTTCTCTCAGAGCTGTTCTGGAAAGGGCAGTTCTTGAAAGAGCTCTCTCAGCCCCACCTACCTCACATGGTGTCTGTGGTGGGGAAGAGAAGGGAAAGGAGATTGTAAACCACTCTGAGATTCCTTCAGGTAATGAAGGGCAGGATATAAATCCAATCTGTTCTTCTTCTTCTAACATGAGATCCCCACAGGGACTTGTAGCATGATACCAAGTGCAAGTTCCCAATAGCAACTCAGTTCTAAAGCACCACAGGGGCTCAATTTGGAACAGAATCATGGCACCAAGGTTTCCCCCCCATGCTATTTTTGCAATCCCAACTATCCCTGGCCAGGACATTATTTGCATATTGAGAAAGGCTGCATGTGCAAGTCCTTTGAAGCCAAAGGGTTTAGAAGGGTGCAACTTTACTTAGCATTGCATTGCAAAGGTTTCAGTTGTTATACACTATGCCAAACACTATGGTTGCTGACAGCTCTGTGATGGCTTCCATTCTGCTACTCATTACATTTTTATCCCTTCCTTCCTCAAAGAAGCTCAGGGCAGTGTGCATTGTTTTCCCTCCACTTTATTATCATAGCAACCCAATGGTATGATAGTGACTGGCCCAAATTCAGCTAGTGATCTTTGAGGCAGGAAGGGATTTGACCTCTTATCTTCTTACATCTAATTCAGAAGAAGGAGGAGATTGGATTTATACCCCGCCCTTGACTACCCAAAAGAGTCTCAGAGCGGCTTACAAACTCCTTTCCCTTCCCCTCCCCACAACAGACACCCTGTGAAGTAGGTGGGGCTGAGAGAGCTCTGACAGAAACTGCTCTTTTTCAAGAACCGCTGTGCCAGAACTATGGCTTGCCCAAGGTCATCCAGCAGCTGCAAGTGGAGGAGTGGGGAATCAAACCCGGTTCTCCCAGATTAGAGTTTGCACACTTAACCACTACACCAAACTGGCTCAGAGCTCTAACCACTATGTTACACTGACTACTACTACATATTCTTCCCATGTGATCATTATATGGTTATGTACTACGCTAGGGTCACTTTCACTCCTCATTTCTCTATCATCCATCTTTTAGATGGAGTAGCTAAACGAACCTTTCTTTCATTGCCTTTGGCTTAGTATTTGAAGGAGAGAGAGAGACGAAGTTTAACTGTAGGTCCCTAGCCCCATGACTGTTACCTCTTTCTTCACCTCATGCTCAGCGGAGAAATTTCTTGAACATGAAATTTCTTGAACAAGTTATGTTAACTCTGAGCAGATCTTCCTGCTATGGGCCCTGATGGTACCGTTCTGCAATGTACAGTTAAAAGCCAGAGCATAAAGTAAGAAAAGAGCCTAGCTGTAACCCTTGATTCACTGAAGCCACACACTCCAAACCTCCTTATTTATTGGAAACAGTCCCTAGCAAATCACCTGTTCCTCTTGTCACCTCTTGAGAAAGAGTTCTTAAGACTTAGTCTGAGTTGCTTACGTTTTTAATGTTCACAGTTCGGCTCCCTCTCCACTGTCTGTCTACCAAAGTTATTTCTCTGAATGGAGGGTGGTGGTAGATTGGAAGCATCTGGTAAGTCATGAGCGTGTATACTAGTGCAAGCAGATGAACAAATTGTACGGCATAGCCTGCCATTTCATAGGCTGAAACGGCTTAGACACATTTTGGACTGTTCGCCTATGGTAAAACAATTGTGTTTTTCCAGTGTCTTTTTTTAAAACAACATTATCAGTTGAATTTAGATTTCAAAATGGCAGCTGGCAGGCTGTTGCAGTATAAATAAATACAGTAAATGTCACAGTATACAGTCTTCAGCAATGCGAGACTTGGGCGATGAACCATGATATAAGAGCAGGAACAAACATGTTTATATTTCCATCTGTGAAATATTGGAGGGTTATGTTGTAACAAACTAAGGGTTTGTTCACCTGAAACCCAGTACTGAGCATGTTTATTCAGAAGTCAGCGTGCTTAGAATTGCAGCTTTAGAACAGGCTGCTACTTCCTTCACTCTAGGATCCCATCTATCTCCCATGGAGTTGCTAAGCAACTGCCTGAAGGGGTAGCGGTCAATGATTCTGATGGAGAATACTTTAGCTTGTACCAGAGAACAAGAGATCCAGGAACCTCAAGTGAAGTAGTTTGTCAGATGGTAAATGAGAGGTGAGCTTTGACAGATGTGTAAGACCCTGTTTGAGAATGGCCGTGGGGTGGAGTAGTGATAAAGTCTGCACAGGAAAAGTCCAGAAAAACACAGCTGCAACTCAAAACAACATACCAACATCTTGAGTGGAACAGTTATCTAACCTGAGGGGGAGGGAGATATGGTTTTAAATCCTATGCTGTTCCCCTCTTTTGTGGTGAATTCCACTGCCAAGCCTTTCAGAAGTCTTGAAACTGGTACCATTGTGTCAGTGTAAAGGTAAAGGTTCAGTTGCTCGAAAGCCAGTCGAATCCGACTCTAGGGTTGTGGTGCTCATCTCCGTTTCAAAGCCGAAGAGCCAGCGCTGTCCGAAGACATTTCCGTGGTCATGTGGCCGGCATGACTAAACACCAAGGCGCACGGAATGCTGTTACCTTCCCACCGAAGTGGTACCTATTTATCTACTTGCAGTTTTTTGCTTTCGAACTGCTGGAACTAGAGATGGGAGCTCACTCCATCATGCGGCACCCGGGTGTCAGTGTACAAAGGTATAAAACGGGCCATCAGACCTCAACTGAATTAATAGAATAGCTTTAAACTTGGCCATCTAGCAAGTGGCTGAGTTTAAAGGTGAATTTTGTTCTTGCCTAACATTTATCACTGTAAAATATTTTGAATGGCGAGCCTGAAGGGAAAAAAGGTCCAGGACTCAAGAGAGACAGGCAAAAACAGGATCTTGTAAACATTAAATATCTGATATCTTGTAAGGATTATCAAGGCATGTTAATGGACTACTCATCAGGGAAATCATACTGTTACAAAATGCAGAGATACTAATATGGTCTTCAATGAACACTCATCCCTCCCCCCCACAGAAAGCTTTATTTGTTGAATAGGCAGGGCTCTAGTCGGGGGGGAGCTCTCAGGTACGGAGCTCCGGAAGAGAACCTCTAGGGGGCGGGGCGGTCACGTGGTGAAGCCCCGCCCCCTTCTTTACCCCGCCCCCTGCTTCGATCCTCATTCCGTTTGGGAATGAGGATGAAGCAGGAGGGTAAGTAGCCGGGCCTTCTGACACACTTCCGGTGATGTCAGGGGGTGTGGCCTTCTGTCACTTCCGGTGATGTCAGGGGGCGTGGCATATGCAAATAAGTTATGCTAATGAGTTATGCTAATGAGCTCCGGCAGCTCTTTTTCTACAACAAGACCCCTGTGAATAGGTAAAGAACTGTATAGCCCTGGAGAAATATACATATATTGCCCAGGATTGATAGGGCTTGACTGAACTCAAGTAGCCTTCTCAGATTTGGTTACGGGCTCCTCTCATCCCCAAGGAAATGTGTGATGGTACTTTTCTATGAGCAGCAGCACATCCAGTACAAAATTAAGACTGAAATAAGCTCTGCTAAATGTATAGTCAGAATCAAGGGATGGATTAAGTTACTACCATTCAAACCAGGGTTATTAACCCTAGTAAAAGTAAGTCACAAAATCTTGGCATAAACCAAGAAAGCAAACACTTGCTGTGTACTCCTTTGCACCTCTGTGAGGCTTAAAAATAACCTGTAGGCAACTAAAGGATCAAGACAAAGGAAAGTAATAATTTCTTAGGAGTTTGTTTGTTTTGATTTGATTTTTTTTAAAGGAAGGAGACAATTGCTACCTTGATATTAGGTAGCTTTAGTATCACTAGGAGAGACATTAGAAGCAGTTTCCCAGGAAACCAGAAACCATGATGTTAAACTAAGCACTTTTCAATTGTATCTAGAACACACTGATAATGAATGTAGATATAATAGAATTATTTTCTCCTTGTAAGGCTATCATCACTTTTACGAATAACATAATAACTTGACCTGGGCAACCACAAAGAAGAAATAGATTTGCTGCCCAAAACTGTTAGTAGACAACTATAGTATAGAATAACTTTTAAAATCATTGTTCATACAGCTTGCACAAACACAATAGGACCTGGAAACAGTTACAGGCTAGAATCCAAATGTAGACACATTTAATTTTGAGCAGTATATCAAGGATGACATACTGTTCCAATGCTCCAGTTAATTCTTTATCAGGGAAAGTTACCATACCAGTATCTTTTATCCATTAGTTTTGTATTGTAAATATTTCATCTGACTGCATACATATTTGGCAAGATACAAGGTTAGCTTCTCCTGGAAGCCTGCCAAAAGCCAAAGCTCTCCAGCACATTCCTGGTATAAATCTCTCCATGTCACCAACTTACAGGCACACAGAAAACCCAACTCCCGAGTCCCAACGCAACCTCACCCAGCACAGTTTTTGGGCATGCTAACTGAGGCAGTAGAGAGCTGAACACTGCCCATCCTACATGTGTCTATTAGTAGCTGACTGTCAGTTCTGAAGACTAATAATGGTTCAGGAAACTCAATGGCCTGTTTGCTGACCCTCCAGGGCTGCTGGTTGGCCATTGTGTGAAACAGGCTGCCATAGGGATGCCAGGTTCCTCCTGGCCAATGGCAGGGGATGGTGGGGGGATAGGATTGCCAGATCCAGTTGAGAAATTCCAAGAGATTTGGGGTTGGAGCCTGGGGAGGACAGGGGCCTCAGTGGGGTACAGTATCACAGAGCCCACCCTCCAAAGCAGCCAATTTCTCCGGGGGAATTGTTCTCTGTAGTCTTGTAATGTATCCAGTCCAGACAAGTCCAGAGACAAACGTCGAGCTTCGGTCCAAGAGACAATGGACTATGCGGATCCTAGTTCGCTCCAATCAGGGGGCTAGGTTCCCGGCCGAGAGCCTATGGGACTCTCGGCCACTGTAAATAACCTATAGGGAAGTAGGGGTGTGTCTTGGGTGGCGGTTTCTCGGGGGATATAAGCCGGCCCGCGAGCCGGCCAAAGTTGTGTTGTTCCGGATAGAATAAAGTACGCTTTACTGAAATCACTCTCCGGTTGCATACTTTTCAAGTCTGGAGATGAGCTGTAATTCCAGGAGATCCCCAGGGCCCCTCCTGGAGGTTGGCACCCTAGGATGCTGGATGAAATGGACCTCTGGTCTAGCAGGGCACCACCTATGATCTCAAACTTCCTGGCCCTTTTCACTTCCTGCTTGTCATCAACTAAAGCAGTTAAGCATCTGATTTTTGTCTAGGAGGGATAGACTATAACACAGTTTGGCATCCCCTGTTTATTCTGAAACACTCTTCCTTGCAAATTGCAGTAATTGCTTCTGAACCAAAATAGGTCTTTCCCCATATTTCAGCGTATTAAAAAAGGGGAGAAAGTCCAATACAATGGAGGGGGTGTGACATTTAGTAAATATATTGGTTCTCATTTCCCTTGCCACAGTAGTAGTAATAGTTGACTATATTACCCGACAGTACTTGAGTAATTTCTCTAAAGATCATAACGATGACCGTTCCAGAACAGAGGAAGGGAAATGTGAAAATGCAAGAATGCACACCGTCCACTGATATTACACCAGCCACAAGACAGTAAGTAACAAACTGTGTAAAATAAGAAAACAGGAAATTTGGGTTGCAATATACTATATAAAAACAAAGAACTGATGCATGTAATGCCAATCCTGATCCAGCAAGTCTTGTACATATCCTATGAGATATTTGGCAGAGGTATCATCAACATTTGAGTGGGAGGCTTCTTGTGTTTTATTGGGAACCACATGTAAAAATCAGAGCCCCATCATGCTTTGGATCAGGGCATGATGATCTTAAACACTCTCTTTTTGTTCATGTTCTTTCTTGTCTTTTAAGATCAACAGAATGAGTGTTTTTGGAGGACAATAATACAACCACAATGGTGAAATTCATTCAGGAAGATAAATCTAATTGGGACTATACAGATGTCATTGATACGTAGTCCACAATATCTGCCAGGGAGATAGGAAACATGGAAGTTATGCTTGAAGAATGCTGAAACTACTTAGAACAACTCTGGTAAATTAGAGAACACCAAGAACAATTCACATGGCCACTGTACAAGTATTTGACTACCCAAACTAAAGCTTTTGTGATGTTATAATGCTATGGAAGCATTCCAGAAAAAATGTTATTTGTCTAAAGTCTTTTGCAAAGACCTTTGCTGTGGGAGAGGCATAGCTCTTTCAGGGCCTTTTTATTTCTTCACAGATCTACATTTTGTTGCCTCTTATTTATACAATTGTTTAAAATTAATGCCATCCCCTTGGAAGTTAACTGCACAATCCAGATGACAATCACATTTCAGAAATCTGTTAGAAATTTTAAGAGACTTCTCACATAGCATATGCTGTGTGTATTCTACTGAAATTAAAACAGGGCTATATGGTTTGAAATATAAGATGAAAAACCTGTCCTCTCAATGTTACCCAAACACTGTTTTCCAAGATGGTGTTTTCAAGAGTCTCTCACAGAAAGAAAGATGTCTGACTATTTTACTTATGTCTGAGCACTGTGATGCTTTGAAAAAGAAACTTGAACATCAAGCAGGCAGAAGACGCATGCCATGCTTCATGAGTTTGCTGTGAAGTGTTGCCAAAATTACAAGACAGTGAAGTTTTTGATGACAGGAAACTGTCATAGGCAACTTCATAGCATTTCAGTAGCATGAAGTCCAAAAAGTCTCCCAAAACATTAAAAAGAAAGATTAGTATAATTTATGAATTATATGAAGCCTGTTCCTTCTCCTATAAAAACCTTGGCTTTGACATGTTAGAGAATATAATTAACTATCTAAAGGGGAAAATCCTCTGAGAATGTGATATTGCTTTCTTCCACAGCACCTCAATAAAGCTTATTAACTTCAACTGCAGAAGCTGGTAGGCTGGAAAGACAGAGGGAGGGGATGCTTGATTAAAAAAAATACATTGTACCATAGCAACTGTTGTATCACACACTGTAAGAAATGATGTCTCCCAGGCAGCACCAAACTCCAATGACTAGGCATCTTCTTTTCAAATGTCACAGTGTCAAAATTTCTGCAACAGAATGTCTCCAAAGCATGAGATTCCTCCCCCCCTTGATAAAAGCCACATTTTCTGGTCAACCCTTATAGAACTATGATCTTGAACATCTCTACTGACATTGTTACTACAAGTTCCATACACATTTTACACAATGCTTATGTAATAGAAGAGACAGAACAGGAATCAGAAGGTGCCAAACTGAACCACCAATCGCATTGTGCTTTGTTTAGAAAAACAGCTGGCTCTTCCTCTTCTAGCTTTTAAATCTGTTCTTCCCTCCCCTCAAGGAGGGGAGTTCTGGAACCACAGTTCTGGATTCGCACTTATACCTTACAAGGGGTGGACCCACGATACTCGCGGGGGGGGGAGGAAGCAGCAGGAGTAGGTAAGTAAGTCGCCGCTGTTTCCCCACAATTTAAGTAACTCCCTCTGCCTTCCCCCCTAAATGGAGGCTGGAAAGTTTCAAGTGTGCTTATTTCCCCCTGCCCCTTCAAAACAGCCCGAGCCAGCCGCTGACCTTCTTCAAGGAACTCTCCATGGGCCCCAGAGGTTCCTTAGGCAGCGGCTGTGGTGGCTCAAGGCTTCCCTCCTGTCTCCTCAGAGTGCTTTCGACTTAAGGAGGAGGAGTTTCAGACGCTCACCTATGAGACTGGAGAAGCCGTTGTGACCTTCCCAGCTCCCGTAGGGAGCAGAGGAATGTACCAAAAAGCATAGTGTGGGGGAGGGTGAGACAAAGTTCTGAGTCCGGGCCACGGGCACCTTTAAGACTGACAAAGTTTTAGGGCTGACAGGAAAGATTTAAAATAGAAGAAAGGATTTAAAACAACAGAGTGCGTGTCCTTCAAAGGGCAGCGAGCTGCAGTTGGTTCTCTGAGCTCCCCCCCCCTTTCTTAGAAATTGAATGTTCCAAAGGGCTTTTTCTTTACCATGAGCAATATGACAACTGTGGGGGGGGAGGATCCCTGGCGGCAGCGCTCTCTCTCTCGTGGGGTCCGGGGAGCACAGCCGGGGCTTGGCTGAGCGGCTTACAGCCGGCTGGCCACGCAAGCCTTCTCCCGCCCCCTTCCCCTCTCCCTCCCCCGCACTGGCAGCGGCAGCGGCAGCAAAGCCATTCTCAGAGTGTTTCCTGCGCCTGCGCAGGGAACACTCTTTTACTTTTGGGGGGATTTAAATATCCCCCGCAATTTCCCCCCCAAGTTTTCTGATTTTTCTGCACATATTGAGATTGCCCCAAATGTGCAGGAAAACCTCCCTGCCCCCCAAGTGCCCCTCATGTGCTGATTTAGCTATCCGCACGGAGGGGGCATGTTCAGAATTAGATATATAGATAACAGTTATGGATTCACACTTATACCTTTCAAACAGTTGCTAGACCTCATGATTGTGAAGACAGCAATGTATGACACTACTTTTTAAGAGCTAAAATTGGTTTTTTGATTTCTAAATGTGTCAATATTTGAGAGGCTATCAATGCCACACAAAGCAAAGTTACAACCATTGAATTCAGAAGGGTGTAACTCTGTTTAGGATGCTATTGTGTATTATATTCAGACTGGGTTTTTTTGTCCACCACCTGTGACAATTCACCCAGCGTATCCATTTAAACAGACACTCTCATACTCTCTTGCCCCCCTGTACATATATTATATTATTAAGCAGACCAGCTGCAATTCCCAACATGTACTAAACAAACTTGCCATCCCTATGGATTAATAATTACATATTGAACTATAATATAGTAGAATCTTGTTCATTAGGTTATCTGTCTGGTTTTTTCTTCCTTTGTTCATCATTTTAATTCTTTGCAAAATATCCTCCTATGACTTTAGAACAAAGTTTGAGTCCAGTGGTACCTTTAAGACCAACAATGTTTAATTCTGGGTATAAGCTTTCATGCGATGAAGTGTGCATACACACAAAAGCTTACACCCAGAATTAACCTTTGTTGGTCTTAAAGGTGCCACTGGACTCAAACTTTGTTCTATTGCTTCAGACCAACATGGCTGTCCACCTGGATCTATCCCATGACCAATGTTCCCTCTAAGCTGTGGAGTCTTGTGAGCAAAAATTCTACTTTGTGAGCTACTTGCATTAAAGTTGTGAGCGAGCAATTTGGCTCCTGCATAATTTAGTTTGTTCTGGAGCCATCCTTCCTGAGCTAGGACAAAAATGTATGAGCCAGAGGCTAAAAAACCGTGAGCTAGCTCACACTAACTTAGCTTAGAGGGAACACTGCCCATGACTTTTGTAGAAAAATCCTAAACAGGTCTACTCCAATATAAGCCTTCATTACTTCATTCAGGCTTACTCACGGGAGGAAAAAATTTAGGCTTGCCACCTGTTAGTTCCTAAAAACACAGAAATTGCAAGAGAAGGCCTTTCATACAGCTTACTGTATTTCCAATTTACATATATCACTCGAGGAGCTCTTTTTCGTACTAGGAAAAAAAATATGCCTCTTGACAAGAGTTGTTATTTAAGCTGCCTGCTGAATGTATCCTGACAAAATTAGAGGTCTTTATTAATCTGATAGCTTGTGAGTCATCACAATATATGCCAGAACCCCATAAATACTTTGCTAGTTAGTTCTCCACTCACTAGGTGACCTTTGAAAGGAAATGCTTCCCCTCGCTCAAGCCCTACGTCATTCATTGTATATGCAAACAAGAATCCACTTGAAATAGCTCTGCATGAAGAAAATGCCTATAGAAGCAAAGGAAGGGGGTAAAACCCCCACAAATACCACAGAATGTTGCTTTGTCTCCGTTATAGTAATCTGAACATGCCCCTCTCTGAACAATGCACTGGAATAATACCTTTTAGAAAATCACATTGCATTAAAGCTGAATATTCACAGCGCAATATTATTATACAGGAGGGCAGAAATCGAGTTAATGTATGATGCCCCCGACTTTACGGGGGCATAGGTTGTCATGTAAGAAATGGATATGGCATTTATAAGAGCCTGTGAATATATTCTTATGAAATGGCAGCTGCTGCAGCAGAGGCTGGTTTCATGGTTACTGAATATTCCAGAGGAGTATAAATTAAAATATGCTTGATAGGATGTGTCACTAATAGATAAGCATTCTCAAATGTCTATATCCCCACACAAGGCATCTTGAAAGCATTTGCATTTGAAAAGCTTTAGCTCTGAGAGGGTTTAGCCCACAAATGTGCACATAACTTCACACAGCGCTTAATTCCCCCACCCCCGCTTCGGGTTTCTTCATTTCTTTGGAATTGTTCTTCTATCAGCAACAGGGGGAAAAAGCCATCCTGCAATATCTCCCCTCTCAGAATAATAGGTTAAAAAGCTCAAAGAGGAGCAGATAAAAAGGCCAGCTTCTGCTCTACATTCCTTCAACCCATTTCAGCTTCTGGGAATTACTCATGAAAAATAGTTTAAGAATCAATTTAGCACATAAATCTCATCTGGCCTTATACGTTACTTTTAATCCAATTAGCCCTTCAGCTTCCAAAACAAAGGCACTTCAGTAGAGAGTAAGACAACAGACTTCACTGTAGAACACAGAACAAAATATTTACAATGCAATCATAAACAGAGACAGAGTTATACCCTTCTAAAGTCTATTGGCTCTGCTTGGGATTGCACCGTAGGTCTTTTTGATCAGTGGTCCATTTCCCCATTCTATTGCTCAGTTTCATCAGAAAACTCCATTGGAAGAATTTAGGGCACTGCTGTTCCTGTGCCTCTTCAACCTCTTTCAGTTTCCTTCGTGCTTTTACTGTTCCTAGTATAAGGTTACCAACATCCCGGAGGAGCCTGGAGCCCCGCTGGAACTAGAACTGATTCCAGATGACTGTGATCATTTCCCCCTGGATGAAATGGCAGCTATTGGAGGACAGACTCTGTGTCCCTGAACACTTCAGCCAAAATTACAACTAAAATTAGTTGGGAGTAATGCAAAAATATATCCTGGAATTTCTGGGGTGTGTCAGGTTTCAGGGTGTCAGGATCCCAGCAACAATGGAAATACACACTTGCAAGAAGGTTTTACTTTATTGAAGCTGAAGATGCATGGACAGGAACACTGTTAGGAATAGAGGGTAAACTATGCGCCCAAACGGTTATAGTACATTCATATGAGCATTATCCAATTACTAAGGTTCCCGCGTGCGCCATTAGGCCTGGGAACAAACTGCTACCCAAAGCAAAACACAGGTACGGCTTCCCACGGCTCTGCCTGCCTAAAGCCAAAGCAATGATCTAAGCGACTCCTCCAGCGGCCTTGAAAGTTACCGGTGTAGCTTGCAAGAAGACGGCAATTAGCCGAGAGAAAGGTATGCGCATCTGCAAAGGAAAAGTCATGCGCATAGAAAAGGAAAACATTTGGCAGCTTGCTGACACAGGGAGGTTCAGGAGTGGGGAGGGAAAGAGACGACATGCTCAGGGAACAGCACTTATTCGGCAAGGTATTTGCCAAGTAATAGCTAATGGTCCAATAGACCTGGTCACTATTCAGAGCCCTTTAAATTTTAAAAGGCTTTTTTAAAAATGGCAATTGAATACCATTATGTTGATATAACAGTACAGCAATATGCATATCAAGTTCTCTGAATTAACAGCTTTCATCCTTTTTCAAAAAGTAAGTCTCAAGAACCAGCCATTGTGGAGATATACCATTTTCCTTTATACCTCTGCAATGGAAGGAGCTACAAACTTACTTAAAAAAAAAAGATAGCTGAGGACTCAGAGAACCTGGTACACATATTACAATACTGTTACATCGGTATAATACTATTCAGTTTCTGATTTTTAAAAAACCACTTCTCATTGATGGGAGAGGTTATGGCCACTGTGACAGTCAAGCCTCCTGGGAGTCTATGAGCCCACCAGCCCATCTGCCATTTTACAGCTCTAGGGTGGCCTCTGCTGCCTCTAGAGGTGGGCACAAACCAGTTCACAAACTAAAGTTTCTGACAAATATTGGGCAGTTCATGGTTCGCAAACTGAAGTTTGTGGCAGGTCAACTGGCATGAACTTTCCATGAACTTTCAAGCAGTTCCTGGGCAGTTTGTGAAGTTCATGAATGGATACATTTCCAGACAGACTGTCTCCACTCAATCAAAATGTTTACCAAACTTCTTGTCAGTTTCAAGAGGTGTCATCCCCCCCCTTTGCTGGCATTCCTTTGTGTTCCGTTCCCATTCTCTTGCACAGAGCTGGCAAAAATCCCACCCCCCCCATGCTTGGAGTTGTGACTTTCTGTTTGATATCAGTCCTTTAAAGCTTGCAATGCCTGTGGCACTGGGTTCTGCTGGGCATCCTAAACATTACAACTGGCTGTGCTGGGCTTGCAAAATCACCCCCAATTTGGATTTCTTGTGACTCTGCAAGGAAGAGAGAAATGCTAGACTATTGGAGATTCTTTTTGGAACAAGATTCTTTTTGGAACAAGAGGGAGCTGTACAGGCGAGACGGTCTCCACTTGTCCCGAGAAGGAACCAGGCTGCTGGCACTTAAAATCAAAAAGGTGGCAGAGCAGTTTTTAAACTGAATATTGGGGGAAAGCTGACAGGAGACGAAAAGTCTCTGGTTCGGGTTGGCTCATCTCAGAGAGATGAGGGGGTACCTGTTGCTTTTCTACAGGGAGGTGGATCGAAATTGTCCACTGAGACCATGGCTAGTGACATGGACTGCCTGACAAGGTCTCGAGATAGCAAGAGGAAGGTGGCAGGCTTAACCAGTATGGGAAATTACAGCTGTTTCTATACAAATGCTAGAAGTGTCCGAGGTAAAATCGGGGAGTTGGAGTGCTTGGTGTTGGAGGGAAAAATAGACATTGTGGGTATTTCAGAAACATGGTGGGATGAGGAAAATCAGTGGGATACGGTGATTCCCGGTTATATAGTATATCGGAAGGATAGGGGGGGAAGGGTTGGAGGTGGGGTGGCTCTGTATGTCAGAGAGGGTATAAAGTCCAGAAAGATTGAGAGGCTAAGAGAATTGGATTCACTTTTGGAAATTCTATGAGTTGAAATAGAGGGGCCAAAGGGAAACTTAACACTGGGAGTTTGTTATCGCCCACCGGATCAAAAGATAGAGGAGGATTATAAAATGATGAATGAATTAAAGATAGCAGCTAGACAAAAACACTGTGTCGTAATAGGTGATTTTAACTACCCACACATTGATTGGGTCAATATGTGTTCTAGTCGAGAGAAAGAGATTGAGTTTCTAGACACTCTAAATGACTGTGCTATGGAGCAGATGGTCATGGAACCTACCAGGGGAGAGGCGATCCTTGATTTGGTCCTAAGTAACACTCAAGACCTGGTGAGAGATGTAAAAGTGATTGCACCGCTTGGGAACAGTGATCATAATGTTGTTGAGTTCAACATTTGTACAAATAGGGAATTGGCCAAAAAGACTCACACAACCACTTTTAACTTTAAAAGGGGTAATTTTTCTGATATGAGGGGACATGTGGGGAGGAAACTGAAGGGAAAAGTAGAAAGGGTCAAAACCATTGGGGAAGCTTGGAAACTGTTTAAAACTACAATTCTAGAAGCTCAAATAAAATATATTCCGCAGGTTAGGAAAGGCACAAACAGGTATAAGAAAAAGCCTACATGGTTAACAAACAAAGTAATGGAAGCTGTAAAAGGTAAAAAGGATTCCTTTAAGCGGTGGAAAGCTAGTCACAGTGAGGCTGATAAAACAGAACACAGGCTATGGCAAATAAAATGCAAGTCTGTGGTCAGGCATGCAAAAAGGGAATATGAGGAGCATATAGCAAAAAATGTAAAGACCAACAATAAAACTTTCTTCAAATACATTAGAAACAGGAAACCAGCCAGGGAGGCAGTGGGGCCCTTGGATGACCAAGGGGTAAAAGGAGTACTGAAGGATGATAGGGAAATGGCTGAGAAGCTAAATGCATTTTTTGCCTCCGTCTTCACTGTGGAAGATGAGAGGTGCTTGCCCACTCCAGAGCCGCTGAGTTCGGGAGGGGTGTTGAAAGACCTGAGTCAGATTGAGGTGACGAGAGAGGAGGTCCTAAAACTGATAAACAACTTAAAAACTGATAAATCACCAGGCCCAGATGGCATACATCCAAGAGTTCTGAAAGAACTCAATTGTGAACTTGTGGATCTCCTGACAAAAATATGTAATCTCTCCTTAAAATCAGCCTCCATTCCTGAGGACTGGAAGGTAGCTAATGTCACTCCCATCTTTAAAAAGGGTTCCAGAGGAGATCCGGGAAATTACAGGCCTGTCAGTCTGACGTCGATACCGGGTAAATTGGTGGAAACCATTATTAAGGAAAGAATTAGTAGGCACATAGATGAACAAAACCTATTGAGGCAGACTCAACATGGGTTCTGTAAGGGAAGATCTTGTCTCACTAACCTGTTAATGTTCTTTGAGGGGGTGAACAAACATGTGGACAAGGGGGATCCAATAGATATTGTTTACCTTGACTTCCAGAAAGCTTTTGATAAAGTTCCTCATCAAAGGCTCCTAAGCAAGCTCAAAAATCATGGGATAAAAGGACAAGTCCTTTTATGGATCAAAAACTGGCTAATTAATAGAAAACAGAGAGTGAGTATAAATGGGCAGTTCTCCCAGTGGAGGGGTGTAAGCAGTGGGGTACCACAGGGATCAGTACTTGGTCCACTGCTTTTTAACTTGTTCATTAATGATTTGGAGTTGGGAGTAAGCAGTGAAGTGGCTAAATTTGCGGATGATACGAAGTTGTTCAGGGTGGTGAAAACCAGTGAGGATTGTGAGGCACTCCAAAGGGATCTGTCAAAGTTGGGCGAGTGGGCGTCAACATGGCAAATGGGGTTCAATGTGGCCAAGTGCAAGGTGATGCACATTGGAGCCAAAAATCCTAACTATAAATACACGTTGATGGGGTCTGAACTGGCAGAGACAGATCAAGAGAGAGATCTTGGAGTTGTAGTAGATAACTCACTGAAAATGTCGAGACAGTGTGTGACTGCAATAAAGAAGGCCAATGCTATGCTGGGGATTATTAGGAAGGGTATTGTAAACAGATCAGCCAATATCATAATGCCGCTATATAAATCAATGGTGCGACCTCATCTGGAATACTGTGTGCAATTCTGGTCACCACACCTTAAAAAGGATATTATAGCTTTGGAAAAAGTGCAGAAAAGAGCAACTCGAATGATAAAAGGGTTGGAACACTTTCCCTATGAGGAACGGTTAAGGCGCTTAGGGCTCTTTAGCTTGGAGAAACGACGACTGAGGGGTGACATGATTGAGGTTTATAAGATTATGCATGGGAAAGAGCAGGTAGAGAAAGAGGTACTTTTCTCCCTTTCTCACAATACAAGAACCCGTGGGCACTCCATGAAATTGCTGAGCGGTCGGGTTAGAACGGATAAAAGGAAGTACTTCTTCACCCAAAGAGTGATTAACACTTGGAATTCACTGCCACTGGGGGGGGGGGCCAACAGGGGGGGGGCTTCTAATGTCCTGGCCCCACTGGTGGACCTCCTGATGGCACTGGTATTTCTGGCCACTGTGGGATACAGAGTGTTGGACTGGATGGGCCTTTGGCCTGATCCAACATTGGCATCTCTTATGTTCTTATGAGAGAATGACCTGCAGGCTGGCGACTACTGTAGCAGCTATCAGCATGCTGGCTTGGCTATTGTTAAGCGAGTCTGCTTCCGTCTTGGAGCAAGGGAAGTTTAGCTGATCCTAGAGTGTTTTTGCCCTGCTCAGACTTCCCTGCACCCCTAGTGGCTTCACCCAAACCTGCATTTTAGAAATAAAAGGAAAGACGTTTGGCTGGACGCAGCATGATGCTGGCTTCAAGGGCCCCCTTCAAAGGCCTTCCTCAAGCTGCGCCTGGGGTGGACCGCACCCCCTGCCCCACCCTTGGTACACCACATGGAGTTGGTAATCCTATCCCATGCTTGCTCCAAAATTTGGCCTTCAGACATACCCCACTCCTCATTGTCTGCCTCCACTTCTGTTTGCTTCATACCTCACTCTACTTCCAGGGGCAAACTGACCATTTAATTGACTAGTAAAGTTCCAGTGATGATATTTCCCTGGTGGGCCTATAGCAGCCAGGAACAAGTAGGCACACCTGTTTTTGCTTCTACTGCTCCAACAATATATTAAATTATGTGAATATCTAAATACAAAGGATGAGAGGGAAATCCTTGTGTCCCCCTCTTGTGTTTATGTTGCAACGTTTAATCTGGATTAGCCTATCAGGTATTTGTCAGGTGCTTTTCTCAGCCACGGAATCACCATACCAAACCTGCTTTTTCAGCTGTATTCATCTCGCTGGAACAAGGCCTCGGAGTGGCTGCAGCGCCCTGCTGCTTGAGAGCACACTACGGCTGCCACCTGGAAGCCACTTTTAATTACTCCATGTGGCAAGCTATTTTGCATGCAGCTGCTCACCATATTAACTGTACATTTCTCTGTGCCACTGCAAAAAGTTTTCTACCCACAAAACAAAATGCTACGGTGAGTTTTCAAAGCAGCACATGGAGCGGTGGTGGCTCAAGTGGTTAAGACGCTGAACTGCGGGCTGTGGAAGGTCGGTAGTTCAGTAGTTCGAGACCCGGGGTGCCGCATGACTGAGTGAGCTCCCGTCTCTAGTTCCAGCTCCTGCCAACCTAGCAGTTTGAAAGCAAGAAATTGCAAGTAGATAAATAGGTACCACTTCAGTGGAAAGGTAACAGCGTTCCATGCGCCTTGGTGTTTAGTCATGCCGGCCACATGACCACGGAAACGTCTTCGGACAGCGCTGGCTCTTCGGCTTTGAAACGGAGATGAGCACCGCAGCCCTAGAGTCGGATTCGACTGGCTTTCGAGCAAGGGAATCTTTACCTTTACCTTTTTAGGGGAGCACAGATCTGTACATTTTCAGTTCTTCAGTGTCCAAGGAGCCCTGTTTCATTATTTAAAGCATTTATAGCCTGTCAGTATATAAAACTATACCCAAGATGTTCAACTCTGAGGGAATAACTTCCATGCACAGGCTGGTCATGGCAGTGTAGAAGCACCAGCAGAAAACACTGAGGACAGTTCAAAGACTGGTAACTGCAATTTACACAAAAGGTACAATTTGACGCTGAAGTCTAATGCTGAAGTTCTAAATGGCCAAGTCAGATGACATTCAAGCTGTCTGGCTAGGTTTTATTTCTCCCTTTTCTCTTTGAGGCAGATCATCATAACTCCCCCAACAGTCAAATCAAAATGCAGTGCCTTAGCTATTGAATGAGCAAGGAATACTAAGCAAAATTTTTGGAAAGGACCTTCTCTGTAGTATGCCAGACTTGTTGATCTGGGCCCCAATATTACATTTTTAATGGTAGTCCAAGAGAAATCTGTATTGATAGCATCAAGGTGGGTGTTCATATAGTAATTGCTTCTTAGCCAGATGTTATACATTCCTAAATCCTAACAAAAATATATAGATACAGAAAGGAAAGAGCATTCATGTTAATGTAAGAATTACAGTATGGCACTTAGCTATTTCAGGCATGAAAAGTTTTAAGAGCTCCCGAAGGTTAAATATGGCATCTTGTAGGCAAGCAATGTTACTATGGAAACGACACTTGGCACTTGCATCACTAAAATCTGTATTACAGTTCTGTTGTCTTTTCCCCTACTCCTATTGCCCTTTATGAAACTGTTGCTGACAAACAGCAAGGAGACCCAAAGGTACTGAATAGCACCCTGAAATGTTACCCAGTGACGCATATGGCAAGATATAAAATGATTGTGCTATTCTCAGATACAATTGTGGCAATGAAGGCAGTAATCTTAATCCTGCTACATCCGCTGAACGAATACTGTTGGGCATGTCGTACCCTGTTTAGTGCATACTTTCCTTATTTCTCTGCATTCCTGTAAGCTTGGGGTTTTTTGTATTTTTTAATATGTCCGACTCTTCCTCCTCCAGACTGGGCCCTGGGCCCGTCACACTCTCCAGGACCCCTTTCTAGAGTGAACCTTGGTGAAGGTCTCAGGATACGTACAGGAGGGGTTCACAGCAACCCAGGGCCTTCTCTCCCCAGCTACCTTCCTCTCCCCCAACAGTGTGGGAGATGCTTGGCTGTTCTTCCCTGACTCCACCTGGGCCTGCATGACAAAGGGCTTCCTAGGTGTGGGTTTACCCCACCCTCCCCCGATGCCCTATGAGCTGCAATGGAATCCTGTTGGGCTGTCAGAGCTTCCTTCCCTAAGTCCTCTCCCTCTCAGCCCCACTTTCCACCATCCTCTCCAAGGCTGACTCTTCCTGGCTCCCTGGTCCTGCAAAAGGTGAGGCCTTGTGGGCTGCAGTCCGGGCTGGCCCAGCTGTTTCCAGGTGTGGGTGAGGCCAGGCTGCTGTGCTGCAGCAAGGCAGGGCTGCTCAGGCACAGTGCCACTGCTGCTGACATGCCTGTTCGGCCTGAGCAGGCTCCGAAACAGCTGTGGCAGGGCCAGTGATGGCTGGTTTCAGCCTCCATGGGGAGTGTGGAGGTCGCAGCATGGGCCTGACCTCCACAGGGCCCAGCACTAGGCTGCCCATCAGCCTGGCAAGCTGCTGTAAGTATGGGGATGGGGCTGCCACCTCCAGACATAACATAACTCCCCCCACATAGTATTTTTTAAACTGTGGAACATTGAGCCAAATGGTTACTGCCTGTAGCAAACCAGAAAACTCATTTTGGCTGCTTTTGTACGTAATCACCCTGCAATGTGCTAGCTACCAAATCATGGCTGGCCATTATCTATTACTGTTACATGAAGCCTCTAGAAGCTTATTTCTCAGGAGATGGCAATCTTGACTAGGTCTTCTGCACCTTCAGAAAGCATCAGGAAATTAAAGGGCAGTGCTGAATTTACCTCCAAAGATGATCCTAAATGTAAGACACTGTCCCACCCAAATGTTATATGTGAAACATTTTTTAAAAAATCGTTGCACATAAATTTAACTTAAATGTAAAAAAAAAAACCTTGATGGAGGAAAAACCAGTTTTCCTTTTGATTGTTGTTGTTTTTTGGCCATCAAATCACAGCTGACTTATGGTCACCCCGTAGGGTTTTCGAGGCAAGAGATGTTCAGAGGTGGTTTGCCATTGCCTGCCCCTGGGTAGCAACCCTGGACTTCCTTGGTGGTCTTCAATCCAAATACTAATGAAGGCCAAACCTGCTTAGCTGTTGAGATTTGACAAAATCGGGCCAGCCTGGGCTATCCAGGTCACAGGTTAGAAGAAGAAGAAGAAGAAGAAGAAGAAAGAAGAAGAAGAAGAAGAAGAAGAAGAAGAAGAAGAAGAAGAAGAAGAAGAAGAAGAAGAGAAGAAGAAGAAGAAGAAGAAGAAGAAGAAGAAGAAGAAGAAAAAGAAGAAGAAGAAGAAGAAGAAGAAGAGGAGGAGATTGGATTTATACCCCGCCCTTCACTACCAAAGGGAGTCTCAGAGCAGCTTACAAATGCCTTTTCCCTTCCCCTCCCCACAACAGACACCCTGTGCTGGGGCTGAGAGAGCTCTGACAGAAACTGCTCTTTTTCAAGAACAGCTCTTATCAGAGGTACGGCTTGCCCAAGGTTATCCAGCCAGGTGCAAATGGAGGAGTGGGGAAGCAAACCTGGTTCTCCCAGATTAGAGTCCGCGCACTTAACCACTACACCAAACAGACTAATTCAAAGGTTGTGATCACGTGTTACATTTTCCAAGTCCAGGTGAGAGGATGCAATGATAATAAATACACAACCTAATGTATCAGGTTTCATAGTGATGACACAGGTGCCCAGCTTAGATGGGCCTAGAGACAGTCTCTCTCACCAGCTGGGGCAGCTACATTTCCACAGAGAAATTAATGGAAAAAAACCAGTAATTTATTCATAACAGACCACTTTGTATAATGTCTGTTGCCAAGCCCAAATTATGCATATTTTACTATCTATGAATTCTGTGGGTCAGAAGTGTATAATTTTGTATACACCTCTATATAAATTATACAAAAGTGTATAATTTTTTTTTTAAAAAATAGGGTGCATTTGCCTCCTTATATCATGTATCTTCCTTGTGCACAGTGTTCCACAGTTTTCAGCACCACATCATAAGGGTGACAGGGATCTTGAAAAATCCTCCCTAAACTGGAAGATTTGTGGTTGGGCAGAGCTTGGTCAGGTGGGTGAACGTCACCTGACCTGGTGATGACTGGAATGCTACTACTTGAAAATGCACATGCCTATTCCTGTTCCTCTAGTGAAAGAGAGAGCCACTACCTCTTTTGACCATCAAAAAGCCAATGCTGAGATTGCCTGATCCACATGGACCACAGCTACTTGACCCTGACCCTGTGGAGATTAAAGGAATTGGGTGAGATTGTGAGGACATAC
Source organism: Gekko japonicus (assembly GCF_001447785.1). Classification (NCBI taxonomy): domain Eukaryota; kingdom Metazoa; phylum Chordata; class Lepidosauria; order Squamata; family Gekkonidae; genus Gekko; species Gekko japonicus. Next base: position 164,712 of record NW_015168668.1, on the reverse strand, counting down.
TGCTGGGATAGAGCACTGTGTGTGTGTGTGTAAGTTCTAAAAGGTATTGAATGATGATAAACATGCCTTCTGAGAGCCTCTTTTTAACGAAGAGACATGCACACATTTGGATGTGAAATGCCAAGGATCTAGTTTCCAAAGCAACTGTAACTAAGTAGTTCAGAAACCCAATCATTTTTACACAGGTTTCACAGGTGGGGAAGCAAGCACACCGGGCCCCGCAATCGCAAAGGCAGGTAATTGGTCATTCTTTTGCTCAGAGTAAGGCTATTGACTTTATGGAGACTATATAAAAATTATTGGTCTGAGCCTAGCCATTTAATTGCCTCTAGTACTGTTGCCCAAATAACAAAGCCAAATGTACAGTAAAGAAATCTCATCTATACATAGACAGAGAATACAGGATTCCCTCACTGGACTGCCTGCACTTGAAAATGCACTTCACATTCTGACTGCATTCTGACATCACAATGATCTCCAGTTAGATCAAGAAATGTACAAAGATTGGTCTCCTCAAAACGTACTTTCCCCAAAGTTTGAGTGCTGAACTGCAGCAGTTTTTCTCTGAGCTTTCTTACTTCCCTGTTTTTTTTAATTGTTGTCTTTGCTTGTTTTTCTCGTATTTCTTTGTGGTTTCTCAAACCAGTTCATTGCTGTGCCTGGGTAGTAATTCCTTCCTTGTGTGTAAAGATTCCTGGTTTGTGGTGTACAAACGCAGCCATGCACTGTGGCAGATGAGAGTTTTCTTAACTGCATGCAAGATGGGATTCCAAATCTGAACGGTTGTCTATAGTCCTGGCTAGTGGGGAATAAACAAAACCAGGTTTTCCTGGGAGCCCCGCATTCCTCCACCATACGCAACCTGAGTTCATTTCAGAGGAGGAATCCACTCTGCACGTAAAGGGAAAGTAGGAGGGCTCATGCATGAGCATCACAAACCACACTCATGCATGGCTCTGTTTTATTAAAACAAGCTGAGACATCTAAATGCAGCCCTTATGTTCTGACACATGTGAAAATGAGGTTTAAGATACATTCCTGTTTTGCTTTTACAATAAACCCCCCAATTTGGATAATCAAGATAATCTATTTTCTCATCATTAGTCTTGTGCCATACAATAGTGGGGGGAAAAAACCCCTCCTAAACCTTGTTAGGAATATAGTCACATCATACTTGTTCAAAGGGACATAAATCCAAATAAATATGCTTTGGACTGAGGTCCAGTCCAAAAAGGACTATTTAATTAATAATGCAGTTGAGATCTGAAACACTTTATTGGGTCCCAGCTGGCAAAAATAAGTCTTTGGGAGTGTTCCTCTAAGCAAAATCAAGTGTCCCCTTCACAGGAAAGTATCGCTCCATTGGGGTAGAAAGCAAGTGTGGAGGAGATGGCGGGGGGGGGGGGAATGTTTTTTTATGTCTAAGAAGTCCTGTGAACTGTGCTCATAATCTTCTAATTTTTGGGGTCCCTAACGGAACCTGGAATTTGTGTGTGTATGTGAAATCTGATTACAGTTCCATTGGTGGTATGTAACTAATGCTGCCAGAACATGTTTTGACGCTAATACTTAGGAGAGGGGGGTTGGGCATGGTTTCTTCCATGTCTGTTTTAAGATACCTTTTTTCTTTTGTCAATTTAGTTGCCAGGACTGAACATATGATGTTGCCTTATACTGATTCAGACAATTGGTGTATCAGGCTCTACTCAGACTGGCAGTAATGCTCCAGCATCTTGCAAAGAGATTTAAAAAAAAAGAAGCAAACATAATCTGCTGCCCAGTCCTTTAACTAGAGATGCCAGGGATCGAACCAGGGACTTTCTGTATGCAAAGCAGATGCTCCATCACTGAGCCATGACACCTACTTTATAAAAGAGAACAACAAAGGGACAGAGAGAAACTCAAACCATTTCCTCCCCTGCAATTTTCTCAATGTAAAAGCCACTTTTAAAACTGTTTTTACCTATACTTGGGAAAACTTCCCAAGGGAAAAAAAAGCTTCGAATTGGCTTTTTCTAATGAGATAAAAGGCAGAGTAAAGGATTGAAATCTCCCATTTTCTTCCCTGAGACAGTAATCCCATCGCTAAATCTGAAAAAAGGATATTTTAAAATAAACAACATATGAATCATAAATATTGTGTAAGTGAACCCCATATATATCTGTATATTCCTGGTCAGGGAGCGGTGGCGCATGGCATTAAAAAGCCTGCAGGTTAATCTAGCCGAACTGCCGATGGCAGTTCGAGTCCCACCGCGGCTGGGGTGAACTCCCGGCCCTTTGTCCCAGCTCCCGCCCACCCAGCAGTCCGAAAGCCTGTATGGGCAAGTAGGTAAATGGGTACCTGCTCCTTATGAGCGGGGGGCACCTTTCCTCCGTGATTGGTGTTAAGCAGCGGCAATGGTGTTGAATCGATGATGATAAGGCGAAGATGGCGGTGAGCGGCGAGCCCGAGTATGGAGACCAGTGCCTGGAGAGCATGACGTGCAACGAAGACTGGAGCTGATTGGACAAAGAGTCAAGCTGCCTCGTTCATGTTCTGTGGGGCCCATCTGCTGGAAAAAAGGCGCTACTGCAGAGAATCCGTACTCCAACACTGGACATCTGTGCCCTTGAGGAAAAAGAACCACCATCAAATCCACTGCCAAATCCAAGAAAAAGATCCTGCTGTTAGGTGCCTAGTTAGGAAAAATACCCTCCCCTCACCATTGTACTCCTAGCTTAGATAATAAAACTCTGTAAACCGCTCTGAGCCTCATGGATAGGGCAGTATATAAATCGCAAATGTATGTATGTATGTATGTATTCCACCACAGGATGGGGCAGAGTTCAGAGATTTAGACAGGCTAAGAATTAAAATCTTTTAATCCTGCAAAAGTGACCCACCCCTTTCTGGTAGCTTTCCTAGTTAAAGTCCTCAGAGTCCCCACCCCCTGCAATTGCACACATACACAATCACTCCCACTGTCTGAAGTATTACATCTAGTATTTTCTTTAACAAAAGCTCAAGAAGATGAGCAGTCAATAGTGACAGCCAAAACCTCAGATGTACTACACAAACGTAGTCTTTGATTAACAGAAAAATCACGGACCAGTTTGGGAATTTTCCTCATTTTTGGCACCTGTCTCTCAATATGTAATTGGCATACAGGAGTTAAAAGATTTCCTGCAGACAGCTACTCTGTAGGAGGCTGAAACAGCAAATTGATTCTGCTCCAGACATGCTGCACGCAAGCCATTTAAAAACCTAAGGCCCCCTATTGAAACACTGGCCAGAAACACCCAAGTTTTGCTTATGAATACCTAACATATTTGTAGCCCATGACTGTAAAACCATAGTTTTTCTTTTGGCCAGTGTTCCTCTACAGACTCCAAGAAATGAAGTAAGAGGATCAGAAATTTCCTACATACATTGAACATTGCTCAGTTATGGCACTGGGCAAGACATTATGTAAAAGATTTTATGTAACAACCATAGCTATTTTTTTAACAAGTTGACCCATTTCAAATGTAAGGCACAAGAACATTTGAGTTGCCAGTTGCATTAAGGCTACTATTTTCAGAATTACCACTATCAGGCACAGTACTATCCATGGTCAGTGTGCATGGGATAAGGACAATTTTTTACTGCTGGTTTTAAATTACTTTTCCATTAACACTGACACAAGTGAGGTTAGTGTGGCCTGATTCCACACCAATAAAGCCAGTGAAAATTTCTCCCTTGCATTCTATGGAATACAAGTCGGTGCTTTAAAGTTTGTCACAGCTGCTTTAGTGCCCTCTAGTGGCAAATGGCTCTTACTTAAATCCGTACAGAAGAGAGTGGTGCTGGATATTTAGGTTCCTAATGAAGTCTTGTTGCAAAAGGGGAAACCTCAACTATTAATATCTAGCCATTTCATAATTTCTGTTCACCGAATAAGCCAGCCTGCTTGGAATAAAGCACCACTGATTTTATAATGGCTGACAAAGCACACAAGAAAAGAGATCTTGAGAAGGTAGATCAAACACTTATATAGAACAAACATTGTGTCTGATTTAAGATCTAGAGAAACATTGTAAATAACATTGGTAAGCATGGAGGAGGACAGCTTTATCCTGGTGGTCTGGGATGACATCATGAGAGCGGACAATAAATAAAACCAAAGCAAAAGAAAGCTGAGGCCAAGGTAAACAAGCCATTCTTTGAACTCAACCTTGCTGATGGTGAAAATTCATATATATATATACACACACACACACATACATATACACACACACACACACACACACACATACATACACACACACACACACACACACATATATACACACACACACACACACACACACACATACATACATATACATATATACACACATATAAACTTATATATAGATTCATATATATCTATAAAGTGGCTGAAGAACATACAAAGAGCTGCGCTGGCTCAGACCCGTGGTCCATCTAACCCAGAATCCCCTTTTATGCAGTGATTGACAGTTGCCCTGGAGAGCCAACAAAGAGCTCAAAGCCTTTCCCCCAGGTAGCCTCCAAGCTCTAGTTTTCAGAGGCTTGGTTTTTTATTGCTTCTGAATGTGGAAGTTCCTTTTAGTCATTACAGATACTAGTAGCCATTCATTTACCTACCCCTCCATGAAGTTGCCCTAATATAATTAGGGTTGCCAACTCTAGGTTAGGAAATTCCTGGATATTTGGGGGGGGGGAGTCTGATGTGGCAAGGTGTGGGGAGGGGAGAGACCTCAGTAGGCTATAATGTGATAGAGTTAGGCTTGCTAAGTCCCCCCGGGGGGCGGGGAAACCCCTGCCCCAGAGGCCCGTTCCCCGCCGCCACCGGATCGGGCCCTGGGGGGAATTACTCCCCGACGTGCACGTCACCAGGAAGTGACGTGATGACGCTGGGCACGCTGGGGGCGGGGCCACGGTCATCCGATGGAAAACTCTATGGTTTTCCCTCGGATGGTCATGGCCCCGCGCCCAGTGTGCCCGGCGTCGTCACGGCACTTCCTGGTGATGTGGATGTGGCGCGCGCACTCCATCATCGGCCCGGGAGTCCCCCGCTGCGGAGGAAGGTAACACTTGGCAACCCTAGATAGAGTTCACCTTCCAAAGCAGCCATTTCCTCCAGGGGAATGGATCTGTGTAGTCTGGAGATCTGTTGTAATTTCGGGACATCTCAAGGCCCCACCTGGAGGTTGGTGGCAACCCCGTATGGGTTGTTTTAAACTTGACATAACGTAGAACCTCACCGTGTCTTAATCCAGCCCTGCCACCCCCATCCTATTGTCAAACTTCTCTCACTCTTTGGGAGTTTCTTCTGATGTTCAACTGCAATTGACTGTCCTGTAACTTAAGTCCATCACATTGTGTGAGAGAGGCAGTGTGTTGCAGAGGTTAGAGCACTGGATGGAGGAATCCTGGCTTCATATCGAATCTCCACGCTGCCATGATGCTCACAAGCAGACCTTCAGCAGAGAGAGCAAGTGACTCTGACCTAGCCCATCTCATGGAGTTGTGAAGATAAAATGGAGGAAAAGAGAACTGTGTAAAGTGCTCTCAGCTCCTTGGAGGAAGGGTGGAATAAAAAGATGATAGTACATGTCAGAGTTGTTCCTAAAACCAACACTTTGGAACAGCCAGAGATATTTAGAAGAACTCATTGGGCTGCAGAAACAGGCTCTGGTTAATTTATTTTAACCATCTATTTAAATTACTTAGTTTAATGATTTTAATAGATGATCTGATATTGTTTTATTGTTGGGTTCTAACTGTGTCAGCAGAAAGGCAGGGTACATAAATACTCTAAACAAGTGACCCATTTTTCAGTTCTCTGTGCACCACAATAACCATCACCACAAGGGGTGGGGGTGGGGGGAGAGCAACAAAATCAATGCATGTTATCTTTCACTGTAATATTTTGCTCTTGGGAAGGGGATATAACATGCTGTGCACTCAGTAAAAAGAGCTGAAAGACCTGAATGTATATCCGTAGATCTCTTTTTTTACTTGCTGCTTTCATTCTGAGTCTCAACTCAACTGGAGACAGTCCACAACATATAGTACTTTCACACCCCTTAACATAATTACCACCCCATGTTTTCTTTACCAGATAATACTTCTTTGTTAATCTTTCTTCATCCAGATTCTGTAGTTAAATCAATAAGCCATATGAACGCAGGTCTTATCTGATGAACTTCCTACCTTTGCTCCCATCTTGCTGCAGATGTTCTGTGTGCAAAACACCATAGCAATCTCAAGAAATTGTTATGAATTACCTGGAGCATGTTCAGGACACTAAGATTCCATAACATAAATAATCTGTGCTATGGCCTTTGCTACAAAGATGGAGGTCACTAGATTACCTCTCTTTCCACACCCGAAAGTCAGAATTACCTGCACTCTTTGGGTGGTTTGTAGTCTTGTTCATTCCAAGAGCTTAGTTCATTAAATTGGAGCCCTAGATATTTAAAGATTTTTTAAAAAAGAAAGCCCAGCAGGCACTCATTAGCATAATAGGCCACACCCAACAGCAGGAACTCATTAGCATATTAGGCCACACCCCTGACAGCACAGCTCATTAGCACATTAGGCCACACCCCCATGTTACCAGAAGTGTGGTTATCCAGCCACACCCACCTTTTGCTTGTTATTCTGTTTACCTTGTTTGTTGTCAAAAAGGGCTTTTTTGTAGCAGGAACTCCTTTGCATGTTAGGCCACACACCCCTAATATAGCCAGTCCTAATGGGCTCCTGCTGTTGGGTGTCGCCTATTATGCTAATGAGTTCCTGCGGAGGGTGGCCAACTTGGGAGCCAGCTGGAACTCCATTCCTGTGCGTTCCTGCCCCCAAATAGCCCTGCTTTCTGTTACAGACATCTATCCTCCATTTGTGACATCTAGAGCTCTCCCCAAATATCTGTTTCAATTTTGTTATCATTTGTCAGCAGTGTATGTTCTTGCTCACACTGTGCTCCAAAACAGCTGAGTCATCATCTCAGTCCTAACCAAACTGGTGAAAGAAGGGCTACATCTTTTGTCCCAACTAAGGCAGACAGCGCATAATTCAGAACATTCACCAGTTAAATATTGTAATGCCTTTACTACATTATTGACAGCAAAAGTTATAGATTATAATTACCTGATTCAGGACACAAACTCGTTCAACTCCTAAAACTCAGTTCTATCATGAATCAAGTGTCATTTCCCCAAAAGTTCTTCAACTCTGTATGCACCATGAGATTCTGCACATTCAGGCTGACCAGGGTGATTTGTAGGCACATGCTCTAAAGTTCTTTAACATTACGCTTTTGTTCCTAATCAAACGTTTATGGGTGGTGGTGAACTACGTAACTAGGCCATTTGACCAAGCAAGCCATTTGTCTGGTAAGCATTCTTGTGGTTGACTGACCCATTACAAGGTAATTGTAGTTGCCATGAGACCAAGTGTATGTCTGGAGGTCAGAACTTAAGTGCCAAGCATGAGGCCCCAATTCGGATCAGGACCATGGCATGTGGGGAAAAGAGACATAAGCCCATCCACGGCACCATTTTCTCATCCATACATGGTCTTGGGAGCCACTACTTGCTGTGGGGGGGAAGTTTCCCCAGAGGGGCAAAATAAGTCTCTGGGGCCGTTTCTGGCATATGGGGAGGTTCCTGATCAGGGCTTTATTTATTTATTTGAAAAAGAGGTACTGGAACTCTCAAGCGGGAAATGTTTTCAATCTGTATACTGAAAACTCATTAACTTATTTTAACATTTTAAAAAGGATTCTGTTGAAGAGGTTCTGGAACTGTGTTCTGGCACATTCTCTCCCCCCCAAAAAAAGCCCTGGTCTTGATTCTCTTAACCTGCATGCTGTGGTCTTGAATAAGGCTTGCAGGCACCTGAGAATGAAATTCCAAGCACAGAACTCTCAGAACAATGTCTGGTTAAAACATGTGTGGCAGCCACAAGGACTCAGTAAAGCTAGGAAAGATGTCTTTGTTGTTGTTCGGTCGCACAGTCAAGTCCGACTCTTCGCGACCCCATGGACCAGATCACGACAGGCCTTCCGGTCTTCCGCTGTCCTCTGAAGTTTGCTCAACTTCATGTTCGTTGCATCTATGACACTGTCTAACCATCTCATCCTTTGCTGTCTCCATCTTCTTTGACCTTCAATCTTTCCCAGCATCAGGGTCTTCTCCAGTGAGTGCTCCCTTCTCATTTGGTGGCCAAAGAAAGATGTCTTACAAACATACAAATATTTTTTTCCTTCTGAACACTTGTTGAAGAAGCTCTTAAATATTATACCTGAATTGAACCAAAAGGTCTAATAAGCATCCTTCATTTCTGTTTTGTGTGTGTGTGTGTACGGTTAATCGGCAATTTAAACCTGCTTTAGTTTCTTATTGTTAAATCTTTGCTTGCGTACAAAGTTTTAATAAGAATTAGCAACCATCCATCAAAGTTAGTATTTTACATTTGGGACCAGAGATGTTCCCTACTTACCAAATCAAAGGCTGATTGAAATGCACAAATGCCACAAAGAAGAATAGTCTCTATTTTAGCACACACTTTAATTGCCTCAGAAGAGCTCATAGAGTAATAGTACTTCTCTCTTTATGGAAGCCTCCATGTTCCTCTACAATATCTTTTGTTTAACTCATATATATAATTCCCCTAACGCGATTGCCATTTCCAGCTGTCCCATTGGCTGTGCTGTGCACTCCATCAGCCAACAGCCCATCAACTGCCACTCAAGAGTACTCGTGTGCCATTGGCTGGGTGTTCGGTCCAATGTTCCCTCTAAGCTGTGGAGTCTTGTGAGCAAAAAATCTACTTTCTGAGCTGGTGGCATTAAAGTTGTGAGCAAGCAATTTGGCTACTGCATACATTAGTTTGCTCAGGAGCCATCCTTCCTGAACTAAGACAAAAATGTGTGAGCCAGAGGCTAAAAAACTGTGAGCTGGCTCACACTAACTCAGCTTAGAGGGAACACTGGTTGGGTCTGCTCCTCTCCCCCACCCACTGCCAGCCTGGGCACTCTTCTCTCAGAATAAACTGCCAAATCGGCTGTTTCTTCTGATGAAGACACTTCTCCTGTGGCTGGATGGCTACTGAGGGGGCCAGCGGCTGTCAAACCATTCTCTTTCCCCTAGGATTGTCAATCTCCAGGTGGGGCCTGGAGATCTCCCACTGTTACAATTGATCTCCAGATAACAGAGATCAGTTTCCCTGGAGAAAATGGCTGCTTTGGAGGGTAGACCCTATGGCATTATACCCTGCTGGGTCCTTCCCCTCCCCAAATGCTGCTTTCCACAGGATCCCTCCCCCCCAATCTTCAGGTATTTCCCTGCTCAGACCAGGCAACCCTTCTTTCCCTTCAGTGCCTGTTGCTAGGCAACCAACCTTGGTTCTATCAGTAAAAGGCACCGGGGGGCTTTCCACACCTATTTTGGCATTTGGGAGAAAACTCATTGGGGCCAGTCCTGACTAAGGTTGCCAGCTCCAGGTTGGGAAATTCCTGGATATTTTGTTGTTGTTGTTCAGCCATACAGTTGACCTTCATGACCCCATGGACCACATCACGCCAGGCCCTCCTGTATTCTCTCATGCTCTGGAGTTTGCTTAATTTTATGTTCACTGCATCGATAACACTGTCTAACCATCTCATCCTTTGCTGTCCCCTCCTTCTTTGACCTTCAATTTTTCCCAGCATCAGGGTCTTCTCCAGTGAATCCTCCCTTCTTATTTGGTAGCCAAAGTCAGGGCGGATTTCTTTTAGGATTGACTAATTTGATCTCCTTACAATCCAAGGGACTCTCAAGAGTCTTCTCCAGCACCATAAATCAAAAGCATCTATTCTTTGGCACTCGGCCTTCCTTATGGTTCAACTCTCGCAGCCATACATTACTACTGGAAATACCATTGCTTTGACCATATGGACTCTTTTTGGCAGGGTGATGTGTCTACTTTTTATTATGTTGTCTAGGTTTGCCATAGCTTTCCTCCCAAGGAGCAGGCATCTTTTAATTTAATGGCAGCAGTCACCATCTGCAGTGATCTTGGAACCCAGGAAAGTGAAGTCTGTCACTGTTTCCATGACTTCCCCTTCTATTTGCCAAGGAGTGATGGGGCCACATGCAATGATCTTTGTTTTTTTGATGTTGAGTTTCAAGCCAACCTTTGTGCTCTTCTCTTTCACCCTGAGCAAGAGGCTCTTTAGGTCCTCTTCACTTTCTGCCATTAGAGTAGTATCGTCTGCATATCTGAGGTTATTGATGTTCTCCCCAGGAATCTTAATTCCGGCTTGTGATTCATCCAGGCTGGCATTTTATATGATGCACTCTGCATGTAAATTAAATAAGCAAGGGGATAATATACATCCTTGTCGTACTCCTTTTCCTATGCTAAACCAATCAGTTGTTCCATATCCGGATATTTTGTAGTGGAGTCTAAATACATGTTTGTAAAAAGATGTGACTTTATGTGCAGCACCTGACAGATTGCGACCTGATGAAGCTGAAGGAACCAAATACTAACCAGGGTTCGTCGTCACTGCTGCCTTAATGTGCTGTTTAAATGTCAATGAAAGATTGTCCTCAAACTAGATAATTTTTGCAAGTCTTGAATAAACAACTCCTTTTTAAAAGAATAATGGTGATTTTTACTCCTGGTGAGGGCTGGAGATCACTCAGAATTACAACTGCTCTCCGGATGGCAGAGATCAGTTCCCCTGGAGATAATGGTGGACTCTGTGTGATTATACCCTGCTGAGATGGCCCCCCCTATGTCAGCGAGTGTGACATAGCAGTCAGGACTTCAGAACACGGTAGAGGCTGCAGGTGGTGGTGGGGAGATGGAAGGCTGAAGCCAGAGGGGCAAATAAAGGTAGACTGATGGTTGGCTGGGAAGGAGATAGTTACCATCTCCAGGTTGGGAAATTCCTGGAGATTTGAGGGGTGGAGCTTGGAGAGGGTGAGGTTTGAGGAGGGGTGGGACCTCAGACAGGTACAATGCCATAGACTCCACCCTCCAAACCAGCCATTTCCTCCTGGGGAACCATTGTTGCCAATCTCCAGGTGAGGGCTGGAGATCACTCAGAATTACAACTGCTCTTCAGGTAGCAGAGATCAGTTCCTCTGGAGAAAATGGTGGACTCTGTGTCATTATACCCTGCTGAGTTCGTCACAGCAAATTGACGCGGCGTGCCCAAGCCCAGGGCACTCACACAGAGCCTCTTTCTACAGCTTGTTGTATTTATTCCTAGTTTTATATAAAAACATATGCCCTACTTTTCCAAAGCTGGAAGTAGCTTGCATTAGAACAATACAATTAACTGTTGTGCACATTCCATGTTAAGCTTCAAGAAGGTTCCAACTCCATCTTGAGCATTTGTACCTCTACCGGGGCATTACACAGACTGGTTCACTATCTATATCTTTTTGCAGTACTTAATGTAGCTAGGTACTCCTCAGTGTTCTCGATATAACTTCTGCTGCATACATTGTGGTCCTTTGTAGACCTGCTTTTTCCATTGTATTCTCTGTGGTGTACTGATGCACAGCTTTTGTGTCCCTCTTTCCCAAAAAAACAGCATATTTTTGAGGTATCTGTCCACAGCTTTATGTCTTTCTATACCACAATGCCTGCATTATTCTTTAAATCATGTTTGGCCCCTTTAGTTGGAGTATAATATAATTTGGGGGTAGGGTTTTCAATCTTGCCCATCTCTTGAAACTCCTGTAACTTATGACTGGCAGCTTCTGTGGATATCTTCTTAAAATACAAGAGCAGGTTGTACCAAGGTGGTGATTCTGGGTACTTTTCATCTCAGAGAACACAGACCAGTTGGCTACTCAGAGCCAGTCATCTCAAAAGAGTTTTGCTAGTTTTCAGACTATGGCTACATATGTCATAATAACTATTTCCCCTTCCTGCTGGTTACCCCTATGAAATTTATGTTTCTCTTCTCCATGCGCTTGCTCTATTTACAGAAGCCCTGAAGATTACCTGAATACCTACACAAAATAGCATTAATGCCTTTCCACTTTGGGGAGTCTGATTGAACATGAATTTGTATGCAGTTTACTAATTATTACTCTACTAGAAACAGAAATTCAGATCCACATTCCTACAGTAATTCATCATTCTAAAGACCCTGCTAGCACTTCATAATTTTATAATTTTGTATTGTTTTAGAAGGTTTTATGATTGTATAACTGTTATTTATGTGTTTTATTTTCATGTCAGCTGCCCTGAGCCTGCTTCAGTGTGGAGGGCAGGGTATAAATTTGAATAAATAAATAGAGGTGCAACGGTGACACATTCCAAAAGTTAAAAAGGCCAGTCTCCTACAAAATCGATCCACAGGACATGGGCTTACTCTCCCTTCTCTAAATATGAAGAGAAGATGCAACTATAGAATTCTTGGTGCAACTGAATATTCAAAAAGACCTGAAAAAATCTTGGATATTCAGTTGTTTCTACACAACAGTAAAGTTAAAAATTACATCTTTGCAATTATGCAAAAAATCCAACAAAAGGCAAATCCATAGAAAAGATGGGGGCTTTTTGCTAGATGGACTATTTCTTTAAATGAAATTACTACTGTTCTGTAGCAATACTACTATAGAAGAGGCTTACCCTTGCATAGATACAGCCTTAACCTCTAAGGGAGATGGAATCCAGACTACAGCTTCATCAAATCCTTCAGTGAGCTATATATATGTTCATATTATATTATGTCCCATAATATAAAGGAAGTAGGCTGTCTGCCGATGAACTGTTTATGAAATTGCAAGGATCTGAGGAAAAGAACTGCCAAAAAATTCTGAAAGGGGAAGCTGAACACCAAAAAGTTGATTTGACCTATGAATGCCCCTGTGATCCAGCTTCTCTATTGTATTACAAAGACAGAAAACTTTATTTTACTCTCAAGATCAAGTTTCTAAAGAATGCACCACCTATCCCAATTTAAAAATCAAACACAGCCTCAGCTTTCTGAATCAACTTGACTTCTTTCCCTCCTATGCATTATCAGTGATTTTATGGTCCAAGGAATATTTCCATACTGTCCTTTGCCATGTGTTTTCAAATGTCATAGGAAAAGGATTTGTCATTACTGTTGATTCATCCACACAAAAATATCTTTTCAAGTAGGAGGACTGGGCACCTAAATCACTCTAGCACACACTGTACTGTTACTACATGTTCTTTGAAGCAATCTACATATTGGAAAATAAGTTTACCATATGCCAAGACTGTCATTTTTAAAATTCTGTCTAAAGGATACTTGCTTTGATTATGAGGCATGATCCACTCACCCATCCCCAATGGAGCAATTTTAACTCACGAGTGTGAACTTCCCCATGCAGTCAGTATGGAAGGGAGTCTGCTGATGGCAGCAAGCTTACATGGTGGGATGTGTTGGTGGGAAAAACTCATTCTTTGCCCAGATTTCAAATTTCATGAAGTCTGACCTTGAAAAGAATCCAGAAGTGTTGAAGTTACAATTGAACAGGGGCCAAACTGCTAGATGAAGTCTTCATATGCATTTGTGAATCATTCCATCAATGTATCTGCCCTTTCAAGAGTTTGAAAGGACAAGGAGAACAGGCTGGGAGAAAACCATTTACTTGTACAACACATAACTCCAAAGTCACAGGAACAGGACATTCTTTAAAATGGTTTCTGCCAGAGAATTAAAGTACCACAGCCTAAGGTTGCCTACAGGTGATGCCACCTTGTTCAAAATTAGCCCCAAATTATGTGGGTTAACTATCTAGAATTATCTAGAAGTGTAGCCATCTAGATCTTGCATAGTTATATCCATCAGTGGAAACAAGGCAAGTGGCAGAAAAGTAAACTGGATGTCATACAAGTGGACAAGTCCTAGCAATTTGGTTCAGTCATCCAAGAGATTGCTAAATTTCAATCACACATTACTGTGAAGACTGCTGTGAAGACAAATAAGACTGTAAAGTACATTACACATATAGATGGTGTAATGTACTGCCGCCATTACCACGTGTAATGCAGTCAGCCGGACATGCACGGACTTGCCCGGGCTGGCCAGGCACAAATTACCTGTAGCTTCGGTCGAAAGACAAAGGATCTGAAGGATCCTAGCCGGCCCAATCAAAAGGGCTAGCTTCCCAGCCGGGAGACCAATGGTCGCCTGGTTACTGTAAATAGCCTATCGGGAGTAGGGGGTGTGTTAGGTGTACTTGGTGGCGGGTTTTCTGAACGCATATAAACCATCCTGCGAGCTGGGTTCCTTGTCTTGTTCTTCACTAAATAAAAGTACTCTTGCTGAAATCACTCTTCGTTCTGAGTACTTTTCAGATTGCTACAATAGTTCTGCTTAGCCGTGCTTATAAAGCAGCAGTCCTGCCACCAAGGTTCACAGTAGCTGAAATACTGGGATCAGTACTTCACAAAAGAATTACCGCTTTAAAAAGTTAAGAAATGTGTTGAAGCATTGTTAAAACAGTTTGCTGTTGTGGAGGAGTTCCACTTCTTAATACTGAGCCAATTATTCAGCAAGAAACCTTCTTGTAAGCAGCATTTTTGTGAATACCTCCAAGGGCACTAAGTCATTGTACCCTCTAGCTGTTACTGGCTCTGAACAGAACATATTTCAGATGCTTGGTGTCCTCCAAAGACCCCTCCTGATGTTCAAATGTGATTAGAAGGTGCCAGAGTTTCATCTGTTAGGCCGGAAGCTACAACAGCATTGATCAAGAGCATTGGGAGCTACCAGTCAGAAAATGGTGGCTCATGGGGGATGGGGGAGACAGTCACAAAATGGCAGCTTGTATAAAAATTATAGCTACAATAACCACCTGCAAAAGATGCTTAGGTGTTTTTTATGCTTAGGTGTTTTACCATTTTGTGGTAGCCAGAGCAATTGTGAACAGTTTGATCTAGAAATATAAACAATGTTAATCATTAGAAGGGGACCTTTTAAAATCTCATTCCTTTTAGAGATGAAAGATAGGCATAATATGATTCCTCCTCTTTTTAAGAAATGCCCCACCACAAAATGCTGGGTGTGCCTTCTGTTACTACTGAATCAAACATTGTAAAATCAAAAGGATCATAACACTGAAAGGCATTGCTGGTACATATATGCGTGCATGAAACGTTGGTGGCATAGGCTACTACTAAGAAAGCTGAACAGCAGGAGACCACCTAGAGTGTAGGGTTGCCAAATCTCTCTTACCTCCTCGGCGGGGGACCCCAGGCTATCTCCCGGTGTTTTCCCCTCAAATGGCTGTGGCCCCGCCCCCAGCGTGCGATGTCACATCCGGGTGACGTGCACGCTGGGGGTGGGGTTTCCCCCGGGCCCCGATTCCGCGGAGGTGGAAATCGGGGCTCGAAAGTGGGGGGAAATCCGCCCCCCGGGGGCATTTGGCAGCCCTACTAGAGTGTGATCCTCTTCAGTGTTTCTCTACACATTGATTAGGCTGCAGTCACTCTGCATAGGACTAAACTGTCTCTAAAGCATAAAAATACAAAAAAAAAAACTTTAAAAAGTCAGAAAGTGACACAAATGAGAGAGGCAGGAGGGGAGAAAGGCAAAATGCAACATGTACTCTTGGCTTGTGCATAATCACATTCTCCACAGCAATTGTGGTAGCTACTGATATTATATTTCAGAATACTTGGTACGGTTCTATAATTGGTATGATAAGTATATGTAGGCAAGTTAAGAATGGACAGAAATGAAATATATTCTTAGATCGATAAAGATAGAGATAAGAACATAAGAACATAAGAACATAAGAGACGCCAATGTTGGATCAGGCCAAAGGCCCATCCAGTCCAACACTCTGTGTCACACAGTGGCCAGAAATACCAGTGCCATCAGGAGGTCCAGCAGTGGGGCCAGGACATTAGAAGCCCCCACTGTTGACCCCCCCCCAAGCACCAAGAAGACAGAGCATCACTTGCCCCAGAGCCCCTATCTATACCTTGTGGCTAATATCCACTGATGGACCTCTGCTCCATATGCTTATCTAATTCCCTTTTGAAGCCGTCCATGCTTGTAGCCGCCACCACTTCCTGTGGCAGTGAATTCCAAGTGTTAATCACTCTTTGGGTGAAGAAGTACTTCCTTTTATCCGTTCTAACCTGACCGCTCTGCAGTTTCATGGAGTGCCCACGAGTTCTTGTATTGTGAGAAAGGGAGAAAAGTACCTCTTTCTCTACCTGCTCTTTCCCATGCATAATCTTATAAACCTCGATCATGTCACCCCTCAGTCGTCTTTTCTCCAAGCTAAAGAGCCCTAAGCGCTTTAACCTTTCCTCATAGGGAAAGTGTTCCAACCCTTTTATCATTCGAGTTGCCCTTTTCTGCACTTTTTCTAAAACTATAATATCCTTGTTACTTACACAGGTTACAAGAATATTAGATTAAGGCAGTAATATAAATATCTGTTAAAAATGTAAACAACCCCAGTATATGTATGTGTGTAATGTGTGTATATGTTAATATGTTAGTGTGTGTATTTTATGTGTGTGTGTGTTATATATTTGAAAAAACTTAATAAAATTCTGCCTCTTTGAGGCAGTTAAAAAAAGAGAACATTTGCATTTTCTCATGTGCTAAACACAGCATAATGCACTGGGAAACAGCAAGATTTCTATAACCAAAGCACAACCTTCACTGCATAGACTGATTTTATGTAGTTTCCAGTCAGTTCACACAGTAGGTAGCACAGACTAATTTTCTGGAAGGGCCTATGCCTGTTACCTCTGAAAGCATGGTGAGACCACACTTGGAATATTGTGTATAGTCATGGTCACCGCACTTGAAATAAGATACTGTAGAGCTTGAAAAGGTGCAGAAAAGAGCAACTAAAATTATCAGGGGGCTGAGCAGCTGTCCCATGAGGACTGGTTAAAACACTTAGCACCACCGGCCTAGAAAAAAGGGAAGTAAGGGGAGACATGATAGAGGCTTATAAATGTATTCATGGCATGGAGACAGTGGACAGGGAGAAGCCTTTCCCCCTCTCCCATAATACTAGAACCCAGAATCATCCACTGAAGCTGAAGGGTAGGAGATTAAGGACAGACACAGGGAAATATTTTTTCACACAGCACATAGTTAATTTCTGGAACTCGCTACCACAGGATGTGGCTATGGCTGCCAACCTGGAAGGCTTTTAAAGGGGCACTGAGAAATTCATGGAGTACTCGGCTATCCGTGGCAACTAATTATGATGGACATCCAGAACCAGAGGTAGCATGCCTCTTTAAATCAGTTGCTGGGAAGTAGAGGCAGGATGCTATTGTACTCTTCCCATTCATGGGCTTCCTGGAGGTAGCTGGCTGGCCACTGCGTGAACAGAAGGCTGGACTAGATGGGCCTTTGGTCTGATCCACCATGGCTCTCCTTATTGTATTGGACGCATTCCCAGTAAGCTACATACACGGCAGAGAGCTGCAACAAAGTTAGCAGAGCATAGCAGCACTTGATTTTTAGCGTGGTACAATCAAAAGTTGTAATTCAAGTTCAAAGAACAGCCTTTGAAAGGCAAAGATTTACCATGGAGAAATATGATTCAGCCTTCCTTGCCATACAGATATCCTTCTCTTATGAGCAAACCCCCATATTAATTTGCACTTGGTCCACTCATCCTATGGCTATTCCAAACCTGCAAATTACTCATAGATTGAATCTACCCAAATTTTGTTTTCTTGTCGTTTGGGCTCATAGTGACATTATACTGATAAGGCTATTTAAAGCCGAAATAAATCCTGGTTGCACCATCACTCCACATTCTTCTGTCATGGAAAACTTACATCTGAAACATATATGTTCACTTTTTTTTTTTTTTAAAAAGAGCATCAAATGTGCTTCTCAGTTACTGTCTTCCTTCACATCCTTAAAACATTGCATTCACTTGCCTGTCATTTCAACCAAAGAATTATTTGGAGGCCCCCTAATGGACAAAACTGAGGACGTATGTAAAACATCACAAAATTACAGCTTTTTTTCTTCTGAAGTGTTCTTGATTTACCATATTGAGCTGTCAGTCACAGGTTTCCTAGCTAATGGACACTGCTGTGATGAAGCTGACATTCTAACAATGAATTTAACACGTTATTGACCTGTTGTATTTATAAACCTATCTTTGTTTCTGAAATAACAAGATCTGAAGTGTGTTTTCTGCTTGCCTCAGAATCCTTTAGCACTATCAAAGCTCAATAATATCTCTTTCAAAAAGTCACATATGGATCATATGGAGAAGACTAAATATTTCTTACAGTTAACAAGGTGAATTTTGGTAATCGTTATCAATATAATTTTGGCACTATATTGTAATTGATGTGGTAATATTGTCAACCCAATGAATTTCAAATACCAGCCTGAGCTCTCTCTCTAAGGAAAACAGCCTTATTTGAGAATATTTTGAAAAAGTGTGCATGCACATGAAAGTTCATACCTTGAATAAACCTTTGTTGGTCTTAAAGGTGCCACTGTACTTTAAATTTGTTTATCTACAATGCCATAGTTGTTCAAAATACTCTTATGTTTTTTGATGGAGGTGTAATGACAAGGCATGATGGACGGTGTGTGGCTCATGTCTTCTTCCCTGTGGACCACCTAAAGGTGGGCTAGGTCCACAATAAATATGAACTTTATTGCTGATACCGTGGGAGAGGAATTTTGTTTGGGAAATCGTCACAATGCATCAGAAAATGTAGAAAAGTAATTAGCAAGAAAGCCCCCCCCCCGCTACTAAGTTATTGTTCTACGTCGGATAATTTCAGAGTATTCTAAATCAAACTGGAGTGGGCAAGGGCACGAACACCTATGTGCAGGGGCCTTCACTCTATTGTGTCTACATAAAAGATGTTTGCCTTTCTGTCTCAAAGGTCCAAACACATTTGACCTCGGAAAGGGTGCTTTAGGCAATGTTAAAGCAGACAGGAGAATGCCAGAACAGCCACATTTCTACAAAGCAGTTTAAAGAGGACTCCACACGTGTATCCAAAGCTTGTGGTCACATCCAGGTTGTCAGGGGTGACGCTCTGGTATTCGGGCAAAAACTCTATGGTAGAAGCCAAATTTACCACAGAGTTTTTGCCCAGATACCAAACATCACCCCGACATCCTGAATGTGATGATGTCACTTCTGGGTCACTTGGGCAGTGATGTGGACATGTTACTGTATGTCAGATGGGCCTCCCTGCTGCTCCCAATAAGTCCCTCCCCCATCCCCTGCCAGTTGCCAGGAGGGACTGTGCAGTACAAAAAGGTACTTTTTACCCTTCCAATTTCATGTACAGAGAACAAAGGTGAATAACTGTCTGGAAGGATTTTCATTACTGTTACACATCTTTGACTTATGCAACATGAAAATAAAACAAAATGACTTCCTTCTGTAGTGTGGTACTGTTATGATTAAATTCCCTTTTATGATAACAACCAATGTAATTAGAGTAGTCCACTGAGTTATTCCAATTAAATGATATGTGTGTGAGGGCGATCTGGCTGCGACATCTGTCACCCCATTGATCGCCAGAGTTGATTCAGCTGATCTGGCTGGCTAGGCGGGTGTCCCCTACCTCCCTCACCATTCCATGTGCATCCCTCCCAAAGCTGTGTGCTCGGTTGAAAAGGATCACCATCCCAGATTGAAGGAGTGTACCATTCTTCGGTCAAGGGTAGATGATAGCTGCGCTCCCCTGCTAAACCTCCAATTAAATGACATTGTCAGGAATCCTTGTAGCATATGTAACTTAGAATTCTGTAAACAAAGGGTTAATTTCATTTGAACGAGAACTGTAATTACTCCCAGAAGTATTAATGTTTAGTCAATTACTGGCAGATCAAGTCAAGCATCAAGAACCATTTCATTCCTTCCCCAGAGACTCAATTAGAAGAGGCCAATACATTAGGTGGTCCTGAAGAGCCATTTGTGACTCAAGTAGTAATAACATCTAGAGCAGTAATCAATAGTCTAATAGCACAGTGATCAATAATAGACGGCCAATGAGTTCCAACACTTATTCAAGATACTGCACTTTTCTCACATTCATTTCTTAGCTACATTCATGATCTCCTAGTGATAATACCAACTAGCACAGAAGTTTGCTAACATTCTTCTTAGGGACAATGGGCAACAGTGATCCTGCTAATCCATGTGTACTAAAAGCAATCACCAGTGCACAACCCTCATTTGGACTGTGGGCATCAGACATGCTGTTAAATGCTTGCCAGTATCAGAAATGCTTTCATTACTACCATTGTTTTATAAACCACTATTTTGGAAACTGTCTGTTTATTGATTTCTGTTACAAAGTCTGCCCTCACCTGGATGGCCCAAGCTAACCCTATCTCACGAGGTCTCAGAAGTTAAACAGGGTTAGCCCTAGTTAGTACTTGGATGGGAGACCACCAAGGAAGTCCAGGGTTGCTACGCACAGGCAGACAATGACAAACCACCTCTGTTTGTTTCTTGCCTTGAAAACCCTATCGGGTTGCCATAAGTCAGCTGCAACTTGACGGCATTTTCTAGCACCATTAACGAAGTCTACTTCCCCATGCACCACAGAGCTTCGTTGCAGCTTAATAGGCTAACAAGTTGAAAAACTACATGTACTGTTTTGCACCCCATTCAAAAATTTGCTCACTGAAGAATGTTTACTGGGTCAACAAATACAGTTATATCTGAAAATACAACTCAAACACTTCTAAAAATGGACGAGTCGTTAACTTATGAACTGGCTAAACAAAAAATCCTGGACAGAGTGTGGAAACCCACGATTGCCAAATTCACACAAATTGCAAGCTACATAGGAAGTTGCTTCTGACCCAAACACATGGGAATATATAAAAACAGCTTCCTAGTATGTTGAGCCACTGCCGTTTCAACAAATTATACTAGTGGGATGCATGTGCTCACCTGCATTGCACCTAGGCCAGTCTACTGCTGCTAGCTGTAGAATAACAGTCCCTAGAGGGATAAGCAGCAAAGCTACAGGAAGAACACTGATACTTTCCAAGGAAGGCTACACATAAGGTACACTACTGAATATCAGAATATGCACCAGCTACAGACTGTGCTCTTCTTTACGGCAGCAAACAAATATGCATGCTTAAATCCCAGTATGTGCTTGTTATCAGGGACAAAAAGGGGAGGAAGGCATGTGGTAATTAATCATACCAAAACAGTTGTATACTGCTAGACTAGTAAAGCTAATTATGTTAGTTTATTAACAAAACATACGAATTATCACATGGCTCAAAGATGAAAATCTTATTCTACAAATACATTTCTGCAATGTTGGGCTACTTTTACTATGCTTTGGGATGATCAAATAAGAAATAGATCTTATCCATATACTTTCTTTGATATGTGTTAGTAAATTGTAAACATACAGAAATGTTATTATAAACAACCACCACCACCATTTTAAAAGGGCTAAGAAGCTCTAGTAGATGGATAAGACTTGTCCAATCTGCCCTGGCCAGACTTGATATCAGAGGAAGACTCCTCAGAGGGCAGGTCCTGTCAGGGGTTGGGTGGAGGAAAACAAGTGGACGTAAAATGCTGGAAACTGATAAAGAAAGCCAGAAGAAATGGAGGAGATGGTAATACAAGGTCTAACTAATTTGGAAAAGGCTTTGTTGCAGAAAACGAGAATTCTTTGAGTATCAGGCCTTGGTAGATCTTTACAAACTGCAGATTATATTATCCCCATTTTGGAAGTTGTAATAGCATTAGCTAGGTGCAGGAGTTAATGGAAGAAGAAGAAGAAGAAGAAGAAGAAGAAGAAGAAGAAGAAGAAGAAGAAGAAGAAGAAGAAGAAGAAGAAGAAGAAGAAGAAGAAGAAGAGATTGGATTTATACCCCACCCTTCACTTGGAATCTTAGAGCGGTTTACAAACTCCTTTCCCTTCCCCTCCCCACAACAGACACCCTGTGAGGTGGGTGGGGCTGAGAAAGCTCTGACACAAACTGCTCTTTCAGGAACAGCTGTGCCAGAGCTTGTGACTGACCCAAGGTCACACCAGCAGCTGCACGGGGAGGAGTGGGAAATCAAACCCGGTTCTCCCAGATTAGAGTCCGCACACTTAACCACTACACCAAACTGGCTCTCTTCATGGAGGTCTGACAAACACCTGAAAGAAGAAAAAAAGGCAGAGAAAAGCATTAAAGAATAAAAATTCAAGCAAAACACAGATTTGGATATGAAATATCAACGTTGCAAATTAAACCCACAGATATGAAATAAAGCATGCACTAACAAACCTCATCTTGGGAGAAATATATATGCGTACGTACATACTTCCTTAAAATAAATCCTTCTGAAGAATGGCTAGGCTTCCTTATTTTTTCTTTTTGTGGCTGGCTATCAGTGCCTGCTGTTATGAGAAACAATTCCAGTCAGGTATCTGCTAACTAAAACACTGTGAGGATAAATAGAATACTCATGAGGACTCCTCATCAGGCAGGTTCTGTTTCTGGAGGACGCAAATGGTGCTCAATGGCAGCCACGTCCCTCAGACTATTTTAAAAGGGGGTTTCAGCTTTTCAGCTGCATAAATTCCAGCTTGGCTATTGGTATTCTGTTGCATGGTTGTTCTAACGTTGTGCAGGTACACAGGATTGAATACTGGAAAGTTCCATGCCAGAAATACATTTTAGCTTGTGAGACTTTCTTGTCACAGTTCGTAGCCTTTGATATTAGCACTATCATCTGAAATACTTAGAAAGCCCTAAAAAGGCAGAGAGGACACACTAAAGATTTCAATTCCCTGTTGACCCTGATCATATAAAAATAACTGAGCCAAGATTCAAGTAGCATTAGTTATTTTAAGTACTTCTGGAAAAGATGTCATTTTCTCCTTGCACCTGCTGAATATTATGTTGCCTTCCTCTTTTTTTGTTCCAGCTTCCAATATGTTACTCTAGAGTGCTATTAATTAAAATATGGTTGACCACCTCGTGATAGAAGCAAAAGGAGACTAATGGAAGAAATCACTTTTCTACACATTTGTAGTTGAGAGGAAAGGAGATCAAATTCCTTTTTACTCTTGGATCAATGATGTGAGCCTACCACGCAGAGGTGTCACTTTGTCAGGACAGGCCATGGGTGCCATAAAATGTAACATGAGGTATCAGAGATATAAACTTCATGAAGATGATTTCAGATGCCGAATGGCAATAGCAGGCATGATTGGATTAAGTGTGATATGCAGAAGGGTAGGAGGTGTGGAGATATCAGCATTGGTAATGAGACAGGAAATCTAGGTCCCAATTTGGTACAGGAGGATTCAGTCCAGGAGGATGCAAAGAATAAATTGAAATAAGTCTGAAGAAGTGAGCAGTGAGTCACAAAAGCTCATGCCCTACTACAAATTTTGTTAGTCTTTAAGGTTCTACTGGACTCTTTCTACTGCTATTGTTGTTGTTCAGTCGCACAGTCGAGTCCGACTCTTCCCGACCCCATGGACCAGATCACGCCAGGCCTTCCTGTCTTCCGCTGTCCTCTGAAGTTTGCTTAAGTTTGCTATTAGAAACCACAATTCAAAAACCAGTGGGGGAAAATTTTAACCTTCCAGGACATTCATTTGCTGACCTAAGAGTAGCAGTTCTCTTACAAAGGAATGTCAAAGGAAGATTAGAGAGACTGCTGAATTGCAACTGATAACAAAGCTCAAGACAATGAATCCTCCTGGACTGAACTGAGACCTAGGTTTTTTCTCTCATTACCAATGTCTGCTATTGTCATTTGGCATCTGAAATCACTTCACTCTCCATTATATAAGGACAGATGGACTCACATTCCAGCTGTATCTGAAGAAGTAAGCAATGACTCATGAAAGCTCATGCCCTGCCACAAATTTTGTTAGTTGTTAAGGTGCCATTGGACTCTTGCTCCCTTCCACTAATAAAGATTGCAAGCTGTGCTTTTATGTTTCTCCCTCCCCATCTATTAGACCTGGAAAGGGGGATCTCTCCAAGTGCTAGGGGACTCTCTCTGGCTCTTCCCCTTCCTATTTCTGAGGAAGTGCGCGCACACAAAAACGCTTGAACCTGGAACAAAATGTTGTTGGTCTTAAAGGTGCCACGGGGACTCCCTCTCTCTCTCTTTAGCGTGCTTTCTCTGACTTCCCTCCCTCCCTGAAGAAATGTGCATGCACACATAAGCTTGTACCTGGAATAAAACTTTGTTGGTCTTAAGGGTGCCATGGGACTCTCTCTTTCTCATGTTCTCTCTGGCTCTTTCCCAAAGAGGGAAAGGAAGCTTGGCTTCCTTTCTCTCCCCTGGCATTAGGAAGCTGGAGAGACTGGGCAAAAGTGAGCTGCAATGCAGATATAGGTAGAGAGAGGGTGTGTGTGTGTGTGTGTTAGTTGTCAGAAAGGGCTAGTTGGAGTCAAAATGCAACTAACCCCCCACCTAGCTGTAAGGTTTGAGGAAGTCTGTTTCAAAGTTTCTGAAGAAGTGGAGATGGACACAAAAGCTTATACCCAGAATTAAACTTTGTTGGTCATAACGGTGCCACTGGACTCAAACTTTGTTCTGCTGCTTCAGACTAACATGGCTGCCCACCTGAATCAATTATTAAGGTAAACGTCCTTCAGCAGTAGGGTTGCCAAGTCAAATTTTCTTACCGGCGGGGGAGCCTCACTGGGCTCCGGGAGCCATTCTTCGATGTGCGCGTGATGTCAATCACGTTGGGGGCGTGGCCCTGATCGTCGGAGGGAAAACCATAGAGTTTTCCATCCGACGATTGGCGCCACACACCCAACATGATTGACGTGGTTGCGTCACCGGAGCCACGCTGCGCTTCGGGGGCAGAGTTCCCCCCGGGGCCCGATTCCATGGCGGCAGAAATCGGGCCTCCGAAGCGGGGGTTTACCCGCCCCCACTTGGCAGCCCTATTCAGCAGCTATCTAGTAAAAGGGATGAGAAGAAGAATGACTGATCTGATTATTTACTTTTATTTATTTAAAATATCTATTTGCTACCATTCTACTTTATAGGACCTCACAAATAAAACTGTCTTCAGCTGCCTCCTAAAGATTGAGAGTGAGGGATTCATGTGCACCTCTTTTGAGAGGTGGTTGCATAAATGTGAGCCTGGCATTAAAAAGGCCTTTTCTCGTGTAAACATCAGACGAGCTTCTTTGGTCAATGCAAGTCAACAGTCTCCCTCCAATGTTAGTTCACATGCTCTTCTGCCAGGCATTTAAGTAGGGGCCGCTGCTGTTATAGGCTCATGTTACTACAGGCCACTGCAGATTGTTACAACTAAATACGGCCTGTGGAATTAACAACTATATGGACTAACGACAGAAACCATCTGCAGACATCAGGGCAATGGCAATCGATCTCTGCAACTCACCATCGAGATGAATTTTTCAGCCGCCTGCACTTTGTATTTATGTATTAATGTTTTATGATATGTTGTATACTGTGTATTTTATTGTAATTTATGTTTTTAGTGGAAGCCGCCCTGAGCCCGCTTGCGGGGAGGGCGGGTATAAGTTTGAAGAAATACCCCAGTCCCAAGCCATGTAGAAGCTTTAAAGGTCAAAAACAACACCTGGAATTGTGCTCAAGAGCAGATTTGAAGCCAGTGTAATTGCTGTAATATTTGGGTCACATGATTCCTGTTAACTGGCCAAAACCAGCAGTCTAGTCATAGCATTCTGCACTAGCTGAAACCTCTGAACACTCTTATTTCAAATGGGATGTCTTTTAGAATCCTGATGGTATTGTCCCTGATTTTCAAGGGTGGTCCTGTAGTTGCTTTCAGGATGGAATCCCTCACATGCCGCTTTGAGAATCTGACCACTATTTCCCCAGACAGATTCTTCTTCTTGATGTACACGGAATAGGACCTGTAGACCACATCCATTTCGCTTGCAAGATACTCCGCTTTCAAATCTGTAACTGGGGCTAATGCTTCACTCAGGAGTTGCTTTAGATTCTCACCTTTTAATTCTGGGACCCCTTGAAACCATAGGACCAAATCTGCTTTCTCCATTTGCAGCTGTAAAAGATGTGATTCTTCCAAAGCTTGTTTCTTTTCCAGCTTTTGCACCTTTTTCTTGACTTTTTTTTAGTGTTGGCGTCCATTTCCTTCACCTTCTCAGCCGTTTGCTCTGTTATTTTTAAAGTCTCAGTCAGTTGGAGCTGCTGAGTTGCAAGATTCTGGTTTAGAGTTGTCAGCTGTTGTTTGATGTTAGTCACCTGGTCCACCAGAGGGTATGAATCTGCCAACATTTTGGAGAACTCAGTGACATCTTCTGGTCGAGGGCTCATGTTCCCCGCTGGTTTCACTTTTGCTAGTTGGTCTTTCTCTGCCCTCTTCCCCGCCATCTTTATGGATTGTTTACTTTTATGAAATCTTGCTAAAGTCTCTGAAATACGTCCATACGCTTATCCGCGCTCTGGTAAGTCTCTCAAAACAGATTTCAACGCTTTTTCTTCCGCTCCCCCCTTAGTATTTCATTGTTTAGTTCATGCGCATGGGAGGGGCCCCTCCCCCGGTCGCTTTTCTCGCCGTTCCCAGGGGGTAGCTTTCTTTTTAAATTCTCATATTCACTTTAACCTGACTCACTGTTCATTGTTGGTCATACGACCTCGCTCGGCACACATTCAAAACGCTTGATCTCCGAAGCTTGTCCCGGTCAGCGGCTCTACATCCATACGGACATTCAGCAGCTGGACCGTCAGGGCAGAGGAGCACCTCAATTCCCCAGCATCGCGCTGGTGAAGAAGTCACCCCTCAAAAGCCCCATGGCTAGGAGCTTTTTGCCAAGGCTCTGGGGGGCGGGGGGCGCCCCGTCGCCCCCCCATCCGCTCGTGCACAGATCACATCCCCAGGAGGTCCGGGAGATGCATCTGCCAGCATGTCGCCATAAACCGGAAGTCCACAGCAGCCATTTAGTTTTCTAGCCTGGCTTTTCAAAGGGAGTGCAGCACCATATAAGACAGGAGAGATCTCAAGTCCCTGGTCTCCTTTCTACTAATCCAGATAATCTCTGTCTCATCTGGAATTAAGCTTCAGTTTATCTACCCTCAACCAGCTTCCAAACACTGGTTTAAAACATCAGTAACTTCCTCAGAATTAATTATAAAGGAAAGGTAGAGCTGGCTATCATATGCATGTTGGTGACACCACAGCCCATACCTCCTGATGACCTCTCCCAATGGTTTTACATACATATTAAATAGCATGGGGGATAAGATTGAACCCTGAGGAGTCCCAAAGGCCAACAACCATGGAGCAGAGCAGAAAACCCCCAGCAATGCCTTCTGGGACTGGCCTCCTTCTTGCCATTCACTGATGCCTCATTCCAACTCATGGTAGAAACTGAAAGGGAAAAGGACTTCTATACTTGCTGGTGAATTAGAAAGGCCAACCCACGTATTTAAAAAGTAACTGCTGCATAATGGAGAAGATTAGTTCAAAACTGGAACATGCAGAAGAGATGCTGTCTTGAGATGCTATCTGACTGCTGTATTCAAATGGCTGAAAGCAAATAAATCGAAACTGAACCCAGGCAAACCTTATTGCACTTTGCATTGGATGTCCCAGCCGGTTGATTGTATTTGACTTACACTATGTAATCCGCCTTGAATCTCAGTGGGAAAGGCAGACTATAAATAACACAAATAAATAACTCCAAAGTTTACCAGGGTTAGCAAATACTGAAATAAATTTGTGCTCTAACAACTCAGATCACACCTCTTGCCAAATATAAATGTTAACTCAAAGGAAGAACTTCACAGTAGTCTACAAACAAACCTAAGTAAATGGGACCAAAACATTATTCATTCAAGTACTGGCTTGCGTTTTGCACTGCTGAAGATGAGAAAACATCAACACAGTTCTCGCACTGAAACTGTTTTAAGATCTTGACTTGGTTAAGTTTCTAGATGCTGGTCAGTTCAGACAAGCAATCATCTGGAGGACTAGAAACAAGCTGTGGGCTTGCACGACCTCTCCTGACCCTTTCATGCAGCTTCACTTCAATTTCTATTTCAGCATCCCATCTTGACTATGCTAGAGATGGGGCCCACTGCAGTGTCCATAAGCCTGCCTTCTGGGTGTCAATACAAAAGCGTTTCAGAATGCTTCCCATACCATGTTTCCAACATAATGTTATAATGCTAAACACAGTGTGTGGGAAACTACTATATATACGTACTCGGAAAAAGGCCCGTTGTGGAAATAAATACAACGACCTCTAGAAAGAGGCTCTGGGCAGCTGCCCCGGCCTTGGACACTCAGTGTCAATTTGCTGTGGCGACCTCAGCAGGGTATAATGACACTGAGTCCACCATTTTCTCCAGAGGAACTGATCTCTGCTACCTAAAGAACAGCTGTAGTTTTGAGTGATCTCCAGCCCTCACCTGGAGATTGGCAACAATGGTTCCCCAGAAGGGAATGGTTGGTTTGGAGGGTGGAGTCTGTGGCTTTGTACCTGTCTGAGGTCCCACGCCTCCTGAAACTTCACCCTCTCCAGGCTCCATCCCTCACATCTCCAGGAATTTCCCACCTGGAGTTGGCAACCCGATCTCCTTCCCACCCAATCATCAACCTACCTTTATTTCCCCCTCGCTCTTCAGCTTTCCACCCCCCACACACCTGCAGCCTCTCCCGTGCTCTGAAGCCCTGACTGCTACGTCACATTGGCTGTCATATGGGGGCCACCTCAGTAGCATATAAGGATACAGAGCCGACCATTTTTTCCAGGGGAACTGATCTCTGCCATCTGGAAAGCAGTTGTAATTCTGAGTTATCTCCTGCCCTCACCTGGAGATTGGACACATTTTACCTCAGAACAGTAAACTATTTAGAATGTTAGAGGCAAAACCCAATCAAGTCGCATATGCAAACCTCTGTGTTCCGAGGCAAAGGCCAATGAGGCTGCATATGCAAATAACCTCTGTGCTCTGACTGGCTATGGGGGGGGGGAGAGGAACAGCAAAATGATTAGAATGTTGGAGGCAGGACTCAGGCAAAGCAGCCAGTGGATATAACTCCGTCAAAGGTTGTGGTCCCCCAGCCCAATTTGAGAAAGCACACGGCAGTCTTGTAGAGGAGAATCAGATCTAGTACTTTATTGATCAACAAAGGAGGGAGATGCAGATCCAATAAGGTTTTGGACCCCACAGTTCTCCCTAGGGTTACAATGGGAGACATAGGGTTTTATACCCCCTATGACACTTAGAAATAAATCACAATTATTGGTTCCATCAAACTTTGTCATACATCCGTCACTCCATTCTGATTGGGCTCCAACCTGTAGGCTGGATTTTCTCAGGCAAAAATATATCTCCTTCAGCTAAACAATAGGCCTTCTTTTCATTCTGTGAGATTCTAAAAAGTATCTAATTGTAACAAATATTAGTACATCATGCAGTGTTCTCCATCTAATGCAAGCAAACTGACATCAGAAACATGCGTAGTTACAACTGGCCAGAACAAGCAAGGTCAGTCAGTTACTGCCTGTCAGCATTTGGTATTTTACCCAGAATGCCTTTAAGCAATGAACCAAAGTGAATATCTGAATAGATGTTTATGATTGATTTCAGTCTTTGTGATTAGAATCATCAAAGGCACTTAACATATGCACCATGAAAGCGTTAAAAGCACCTATTAAGGTAAACGGACTGTTAGCCAGTGGCAGAGTACTGGTTCCATAAGCAGTGTGTACAACAAATATAAGGGAGATGGAGCCCAGACAAGCCAATTGGCTTTCCTTGCTCCCATTTTGTCCAGTGTTTCCAATAGGCAAGCCTGTCATTTCTTTTACTACACCCCAAATTTATCAACCTATTGTGTCACCATCTTGTTTTGGGATTCAAAATTATAACCAAGGTTATATCAGCATAGTTCCAGCACAGCTTTACAAAATAGTAAAGCTGTGCTGGAACATGTGCACTCTCTGCACATACCTTGCATAGGTAAAGGTTTTCCTTGCTTGAAAGCCAGTCGAATCCGACTCTAGGGATGCGGTGCTCATCTCCGTTTCCAAGTCGAAGAGCCAGCGCTGTCCGAAGACGTTTCCATGGTCATATGGCCGGCATGACTAGACGCTGAGGCACATGGAAGTTGTTACCTTTCCACTGAAGCAGTATCTATTTATCTACTTGCAATCTCTTGCTTTCAAACTGCTAGGTTGGCAGGCAGCACTAGGGTCTCGAACTGCTGAACAACTGACCTTCCGGTCTGCAGCTCAGCATCTTAACCACTTGCATATATTAGTACAAAAATTAATATGAAGCATAATATAGACTTGTACCACTGTATGGCCTTTGTCCCCCCAGTGCATTTTTGTCCCTCCAACAACGTGTATTTGTGTCCATAGGCCAACTGCGAACACTGCATATTTTGTTCACAAAAGCACACCACAGTAAGTCCTAGATTTAAAGCGTGTCTCTATGGTTTGTATCAACGTAAGGAGAATTTTTCCCTTGTTACAACAAAACTCCAGAGCATCTCTCAGGTTCCGCTTCATTCTGCAAGGGGTACGTGGGATAGAAAAAGTGGATCGTCATTTTCATAAGTCAAAGTGAAGCCCGGAATATCAACCCACCCCTACCCCGCAACTCGCCTTGCAAGCCCTGACCGGAGGACGGAGCAGTTACATATCGTACACATGCGTACTGAGCAGCTGCGTTCTGACTGGTTCTTCTGCCCTACCATGCCATTACTTCAACCTACCACCGATGACGTCCAAAACCGAAGACGTACGCAAAACAAGAAAGCCGCTCCTACTTTTGTCGCGCAGGGAA
The DNA here is from genome assembly GCF_001447785.1 of Gekko japonicus. Classification (NCBI taxonomy): domain Eukaryota; kingdom Metazoa; phylum Chordata; class Lepidosauria; order Squamata; family Gekkonidae; genus Gekko; species Gekko japonicus. Next base: position 133,947 of record NW_015168668.1, on the reverse strand, counting down.
CTTGGGCACGCATGGCGACGCAAACGCATGCGCAGTAACAATTTAGGCCGGATATAGTTTTTTTTTTTTTTAAAGAGTAGCGTAGGTTTTGTGCTGGAACTTCTGGGGTCTGGTGGAAGTTTTTTTCCTGGGGCTGTACACCAAGGCTTGCAGGAATCGTCGCCATGACATCCGCGTTGGAAAACTATATCAATCGTATCCTTCCGCTGACAGGGCTGGGGTTTTAGAAGGCAAGACAGAATGGGGAGGTGGTAAGGCTTTAGGGACAGTCTGTTTAAGTACCAGCTGTTTCATCTGTGCCGTTAATTTTCTTAGTCCTGTTCGGGTGCCATGGAAGATCATGCTACAGAGAGAAAAGCTGTGATCTTTCACGGGTTTTTTAAAAATAATTTGAAGGCCGGTGTCTTTCTGCGCAAGTGCGAAGTGCCTCCCCTTCCTCTGAAAGTAGGTGGGCGGGTTCTGCGGGGCCCCCCCGGATTTTGCACGTGGGCACAGCTAATTGGTTTTTGTTTTTTTGCAAGGACCCCATTCGGGAGGGGGATGGGCTCCTGCGCTTACGGTTCTTTTGCCCATCAGGGAAACTTTTCTATGCCCCTTTCTTTCCCCAATGGAAAGGAACTATTTTATTCTCGTGGTCCTTGATGACAGTAATCTGGTAGGTTTCAGTGCTCTCCATTAAAGGACCATGTTCGTGGGAGGGTAGAAAGGAGAAGTTCCCCCAGAAACATTAAGAGCTTTGTGCCACTCTAAACGCTATTGCAGCAGCACACCTAAGCTTTCCTGCTTCCTCAGATGCATGAAGCATAGCTACAGTTGGCAGATATATAGCCTTAGAGGTGGCCGCTTTAGTTTAAAGGCCATGAAATAGAAGAAGTGCAGCTGTGCTTTTCTCTCATTATCCCATACATGTTTTGCAAATTAATCTGTTCTGTGTCCAAGGCAAGCCAGCTTGTTGTTTTGTTTGAATCACGAACCTTGGTCTGTTCAGTTGCCCCCACCCATTTAATTTTGGTTTGTAGGCAAGAGAAACCCTAGTGTGGGTGTAACAGTAAACTGTGGCATGCATTTTGAGTTGTGTGAGAAGACGAAGAAGAGATTGGATTTATACCCTGCCCTTCACTTGGAGTCTGAGCGGTTTACAAACTCCTTTCCCGTCCCCTCCCCACAACAGACACACTGTGAGGTAGGTGGGGCTGAGAGAGCTCTCCCAAGAACTGCTCTTTCGAGAACAGGTCTGACAGAACTATGGCTTGCCTTAGGTCATCCAGCAGCTGTAAGTGGAGGAGTGGGGAATAAAACCCGGTTCTCCCAGATTAGAGTCCGCGCACTGCCACTGTGGTGTAGTGGTTAAAGTGTCAGACTAGAATCTGGGAAATCCAGGTTCAAATCTCCACTTGTGCCATGGAAGCTTGCTGGGTGACCTTGGGCCCAGTCACACATTCTCAGCCTAACCTACCTCACAGGGTTGTGAGGATAGAATAGAGAATTATGTAAGCCACTTTGGTCCTCATTGGGGTGAAAAGTGGGAAACACATATAATGATGGCAAAAACTAAAGGTCAGTATGTGTGCACTGCAAAATTCATTATTTTATCACTTATGGGGAGGACTTGTCATGCCCGCTGTCTTACCTTTGAACTCCCTCTGGTTTTGGAAAACATCAATGTAGATTAATGCTTCCTTCAGAACCATAAAAGCTAAAAAACAGGTTCCCCCCCCCCTGAAAGTTTGAAAAGATGCTGAATTATTATATATTTATACTGAGTTTTATACTGTTTTATTGGTTCTTATGTAAGCTGCCCTGAGCCTGCCTCGGTGGGGAGGGTGGGGTAAAAATCAAAGTGATAAATAAGTTAATTCCTTGGTGTGTTCATATTTTGTTCTGTGTAGCTTATCAAATGAATCCAGCCCTGCTTAAAATGAACAGGTACTTCACTGGATCAGGAATTAACCAATATGATAACAACCCTGGGCCAAAAAGACCATCTTATTTTTTCTACTGAATCTTTTAAAAAGACTTTTCTTTAATGAGTATCAGGTACTGTGGCAGTAATTACATCAGATGGCCGAATGATTGTGGTAAGAATTCCTTTTAAATATAAGCTTTTCCTCATCTCAGATTGTTTTGTGTTGGAGCAGATTTGTTAAAGACTTGTTTGTAAGCCTCAGTGATCATGGCATATGCAATTTCATATTGTATACTTCGGAGTAAGTGCCATCCTAAGCAGACATAGACCCCTCTAAGCCATTGATTTCAACGGACTTAGAAGGGTGCAACTCTGCCTAGGATGCACTGTGAATCTCCTTGAGCCATTGAACTCGATAGGACTTCTGAGCAGTGCGCAAGTTTAGGTTGCATGTGTGCTTTAGATCACAGTCATGTGCAGTGATATAGTTAAGTTACCTTATAATTAACAACCAACCTACAGATCATAAGGTATTTAACACGTTTATGATGAGGAATGTCTTTAAAAATTTCATTTAGACTAATAAAAAATAAGCTTCAGTGGAGATACTAACGTGTGACAATTCTTTTTTTTTAAATTGCCCACGTGTGTGCAAAGTTTATTGGTTCTTTAAATGTTACAGAAAAAAAAGAGCAGTGCATTTTAAAATATCTAGCCAAAAATCTTGCTCACATCATCATGTTTACAAGCAAATTACCATTTTCCCCCTTATTTTGGTTATATTTCATTACATATACCTTTAAGCCAAAAATCTGTTCTCGATAAACAACTAATTTATCTATATCCTATCTGTTGTATTTCATTTTATCTATAATATACTATTATTTATCTATTTTCTATAAAAATAATAAATCACTTGAAATAGAAACAGATATATCTGAATAATTGACATTTCTAATTAAAGTATATATTTCTTCCATGTTAACACTCTAAGGGACTAGACGGAGGGCTCAGTTTAAGTCTTCTGCTCCCAGTTCCTGCTCCTGAGGATCTGGTGGACACTTGTCGAACTGGAGAAGTGCGACCCCATGGATCATCTCCCGCCAGGCCCTCCTGTCTTCCGCTGTCCTCTGAAGTTTGCTCAGTTTCATGTTCGTTGCATCTATGACACTGTCTAACCATCTCATCCTTTGCCGTCCCCGTCTTCTTTGGCCTTCAATCTTTCCCAGCATCAGGGTCTTCTCCAGTGAGTGCTCCCTTCTCATTTGGTGGCCAAAGTATTTGAGCTTCAGTTTCATTATCTGGCCTTCCAGGGAACAGTCAGGGTTGATTTCTTTTAGGATTGACTGATTTGATCTCCTTGCAGTCCAAGGGACTCTCAAGCGTCTTCTTCAGCACCATAGTTCAAAAGAATCTATTCTTCGGCGCTCGGCCTTCCTTATAGTCCAACTCTCGCAGCCATATATGACTACTGTGAATACCATTGCTTTGACCATGCGGACTTTTGTTGGCAGGGTGATGTCTCTACTTTTTATCATGCTGTTTAGGTTCGCCATTGCTTTCCTCCCAAGGAGTAGGCGTCTTTTAATTTCATGGCTGCTGACACAGTCTGCGGTGATCTGGGATCCCAGGAACGTGAAGTCTGTCACTACTTCCACGACTTCCCCTTCTATTTGCCAAGGAGTGATGGGGCCAGATGCCATAATCTTAGTTTTTTTGATGTTGAGCTTCAAGCCCACTTTTGCGCTTTCCTCTTTTACTCTGAGCAAGAGGCTCTTTAGGTCCTCTTCACTTTCTGCATATCTGGGGTTATTGATCTTTCCCCCAGCAATCTTAACTCCAGCTTGTGATTCATCCAGGCCAGCATTTCGCATGATGTACTCTGCATATAAATTAAATAAGCAAGGTGACAATATACATCCTTGTCATACTCCTTTTCCTATGCTAAACCAATCAGTTGTTCCATATCCGGTTCTAACTATTGCTTCTTGACCCTTATACAGGTTTCTCAGGAGACATGTGAGGTGGTCTGGTACTCTCATCTCTTTAAGAACCTGCCATAGTTTATTGTGATCCACACAATCAAATGCTTTAGCGTAGTCAATGAAGCAGAAGTAGATGTTTTTCTGGTACTCTCTTGCTTTCTCCATAATCCAGCGAATGTTGGCTGGATCTTGATGTCAGTAGGGTGCATATATATAGTCTTTATACATTCATGCAACCGCTTCTCTAAAATGGTTGCATTTCTTTGCTGTTGTGTCAGTTCAAGAAATTTTTAATCTGCAGAATTAACCATTGTTCTTTTTGCTCACAGCTTTAAATATTCCATAGCTAGATAGAGAAAACATTCAGCTTTATTTACAATTGTATGAATTTGTATTTACAGAAGACTGCATGCCAAATTTAAGTCATGACACAATGGGACATTTAAACACACGTGCCTGGACTCCAAAATAATTGTTTCCCAGAAGTGCAAATCTTATGAAATCCACTTAATGAGACATTTTAAGTAAATGTGTTCTGGATGCAGTGCAACTGGAATTAGTGTAACTGGAATTAATGTCAATTACTTGAACTTCACACAGATTGACAGGAAATCACACATTTCCCCCCAAAGACTTCCTTATCACCTGGGGATTTTGTTCAAAAACTTGTGAAATAATTTGACACGTAACAAGGAATGCTTTGCCAATTGAAAACCTAAAGCTACTACACAGTGAACTCTTTATTATCTGCACTGTATTGTGTTTCCCCTTTTTATGTGAAATATACACATAAAGGAGAATCTTAATTGAGAAAGCTGGAGCTGCTCAATGGAAAATGAACACAATTCTATTTAAGAAATTAAACTTCAGGTACTTTACAACAGCTTGCTTAAGAAAATTGAACTTATTGATGTCATTGTTACAAATGCTGCAATGTTGCTAAATACGACAATGCTTGAGACTCATACATTTAAGACTTTGGGATGCTTAATTTTTTATGGTTTTTAGGGAACTCTCAAAGGTTT